>NW_028233675.1:0-2500 GCF_054856555.1 Leptonotus elevatus
CAGGGGTCGAAATTCCCCATTGAAATGAATGGCGGGCAACCAGGGGTCGAAATTCCCCATTGAAATGAATGGGCCCATTCATTTTCAATGGCCGGGCTACCAGGGGCGCAGTACCACCTGTCGTCATTAGGGGCGCTGTAGATAGGGGACCGAGTCCCCCCATTCGAGAGGTTTGCACCCAAACCTCAAAATGGTTGGTGTACAATTATAGGAGAGACCTTTTTAAGACGTGGGAGCTCCAGGGCAAATCAAGGGAGGCTCGACCAACCCATATCCGCTTTAGATGCACTTTAGGTCGGACTCCCTTGCCAGATGGTCCCCTCCTCAGCCTGGTTCTCGAATTTTTTCTAAGTCAGCCCAACTTGGAAATATTTTCAGAGTGCCACTTTCAAGGGAGTTTCGCCCAACCCCTATCCGCCTAAGAGGCACTTCAGGTCGGCCTGACTGGCCACATTTTCCCCCTCCTCATCCTGGTTCTCGAATTTTTTCTAAGTCAGCCAAACTTGGAAATTTTTTCAGAGTGCCACTTTCAAGGGAGTTTCGCCCAACCCCTATCCGCCTAAGAGGCACTTCGGGTCGGCCTGACTGGCCACATTTTCCCCCTCCTCATCCTGGTTCTCGAATTTTTTCTAAGTCAGCCAAACTTGGAAATTTTTTCAGAGTGCCACTTTCAAGGGAGTTTCGCCCAACCCCTATCCGCCTAAGAGGCACTTCGGGTCGGCCTGACTGGCCACATTTCCCCCCTCCTCATCCTGGTTCTCGAATTTTTTCTAAGTCAGCCAAACTTGGAAATTTTTTCAGAGTGCCACTTTCAAGGGAGTTTCGCCCAACCCCTATCCGCCTAAGAGGCACTCGGGTCGGCCTGACTGGCCACATTTTCCCCCTCCTCATCCTGGTTCTCGAATTTTTTCTAAGTCAGCCAAACTTGGAAATTTTTTCAGAGTGCCACTTTCAAGGGAGTTTCGCCCAACCCCTATCCGCCTAAGAGGCACTTCGGGTCGGCCTGACTGGCCACATTTTCCCCCTCCTCATCCTGGTTCTCGAATTTTTTCTAAGTCAGCCAAACTTGGAAATTTTTTCAGAGTGCCACTTTCAAGGGAGTTTCGCCCAACCCTTATCCGCCTAAGAGGCACTTCAGGTCGGCCTGACTGGCCACATTTTCCCCCTCCTCATCCTGGTTCTCGAATTTTTTCTAAGTCAGCCCAACTTGGAAATATTTTCAGAGTGCCACTTTCAAGGGAGTTTCGCCCAACCCCTATCCGCCTAAGAGGCACTTCAGGTCGGCCTGACTGGCCACATTTTCCCCCTCCTCATCCTGGTTCTCGAATTTTTTCTAAGTCAGCCAAACTTGGAAATTTTTCAGAGTGCCACTTTCAAGGGAGTTTCGCCCAACCCCTATCCGCCTAAGAGGCACTTCGGGTCGGCCTGACTGGCCACATTTTCCCCCTCCTCATCCTGGTTCTCTCGAATTTTTTCTAAGTCAGCCAAACTTGGAAATTTTTTCAGAGTGCCACTTTCAAGGGAGTTTCGCCCAACCCCTATCCGCCTAAGAGGCACTTCGGGTCGGCCTGACTGGCCACATTTCCCCCTCCTCATCCTGGTTCTCGAATTTTTTCTAAGTCAGCCAAACTTGGAAATTTTTTCAGAGTGCCACTTTCAAGGGAGTTTCGCCCAACCCCTATCCGCCTAAGAGGCACTTCAGGTCGGCCTGACTGGCCACATTTTCCCCCTCCTCATCCTGGTTCTCGAATTTTTTCTAAGTCAGCCAAACTTGGAAATTTTTTCAGAGTGCCACTTTCAAGGGAGTTTCGCCCAACCCCTATCCGCCTAAGAGGCACTTCGGGTCGGCCTGACTGGCCACATTTTCCCCCTCCTCATCCTGGTTCTCGAATTTTTTCTAAGTCAGCCAAACTTGGAAATTTTTTCAGAGTGCCACTTTCAAGGGAGTTTCGCCAACCCCTATCCGCCTAAGAGGCACTTCGGGTCGGCCTGACTGGCCACATTTTCCCCTCCTCATCCTGGTTCTCGAATTTTTTCTAAGTCAGCCAAACTTGGAAATTTTTTCAGAGTGCCACTTTCAAGGGAGTTTCGCCCAACCCTTATCCGCCTAAGAGGCACTTCAGGTCGGCCTGACTGGCCACATTTTCCCCCTCCTCATCCTGGTTCTCGAATTTTTTCTAAGTCAGCCAAACTTGGAAATTTTTTCAGAGTGCCACTTCCAAGGGAGTTTCGCCCAATCCCTATCCGACTTAGAGGCACTTCGGGTCGGCCTCCCTGGCCAGATTTTCCCCCTCCTCAGCCCCGGTTCTCAAATTTTTTTCCAAGTCGGCCGATCTTCCGGATATTTTCAGAGCGCCGCCCCCGGAGCCTCCGGAGCCTCGGCAGCAGGCCGTCGCCCGCGACACGCCGCACCTTCTCCCACGTACGAACGGCATCCAAGACCCGCCTTCGGAGGGCCCCCGCCGGCCGGCCTCGCGCCGGTGTTCGGGCGGGCGGCTCC
>NW_028233675.1:12500-17731 GCF_054856555.1 Leptonotus elevatus
GCCCGTCTTCGGGGCTTGTTGCTGGCCGTTGGAGGAGCTCCAGCGGACCGCGGGGAGCGCGCCCGTCTTCGGGGCTTGTTGCTGGCCGTCGGAGGAGCTCCAGCGGACCGGGGGGAGCGCGCCCGTCTTCGGGGCTTGTTGCTGGCCGTCGGAGGAGCTCCAGCGGACCGGGGGGGAGCCGGGCGTTCGAGTTGCCCAGGCAGGGGGTTATCCTCCACTAGCAAACCTCCATGAGCAGCGGAGCCCGTCAGCTGCGCCAAAAAGAACCACACGAGGGCGACCTGGGGTTGAAATCCCCCGCCACATAGGAACGAATGCCGGGCGTTCGAGTTGCCCAGGCAGGGGGTTATCCTCCACTAGCAAACCTCCATGAGCAGCGGAGCCCGTCAGCTGCGCCAAAAAGAACCACACGAGGGCGATCCCCCGCCACATAGGAACGAATGCCGGGCGTTCGAGTTGCCCAGGCAGGGGGTTATCCTCCACTAGCAAACCTCCATGAGCAGCGGAGCCCGGTCAGCTGCGCCAAAAAGAACCACACGAGGGCGACCTGGGGTTGAAATCCCCCGCCACATAGGAACGAATGCCGGGCGTTCGAGTTGCCCAGGCAGGGGGTTATCCTCCACTAGCAAACCTCCATGAGCAGCGGAGCCCGTCAGCTGCGCCAAAAAGAACCACACGAGGGCGATCCCCCGCCACATAGGAACGAATGCCGGGCGTTCGAGTTGCCCAGGCAGGGGGTTATCCTCCACTAGCAAACCTCCATGAGCAGCGGAGCCCGTCAGCGGCGCCAAAAAGAACCACACGAGGGCGACCTGGGGTTGAAATCCCCCGCCACATAGGAACGAATGCCGGGCGTTCGAGTTGCCCAGGCAGGGGGTTATCCTCCACTAGCAAACCTCCATGAGCAGCGGAGCCCGTCAGCGGCGCCAAAAAGAACCACACGAGGGCGACCTGGGGTTGAAATCCCCCGCCACATAGGAACGAATGCCGGGCGTTCGAGTTGCCCAGGCAGGGGGTTATCCTCCACTAGCAAACCTCCATGAGCAGCGGAGCCCGTCAGCTGCGCCAAAAAGAACCGCACGAGGGCGGCCTGGGGTTGAAATCCCCCGCCACATAGGAACGAATGCCGGGCGTTCGAGTTGCCCAGGCAGGGGGTTATCCTCCACTAGCAAACCTCCATGAGCAGCGGAGCCCGTCAGCTGCGCCAAAAAGAACCACACGAGGGCGACCTGGGGTTGAAATCCCCCGCCACATAGGAACGAATGCCGGGCAACCAGGGGTCGAAATCCCCCATTGAAATGAATGGCGGGCAACCAGGGGTCGAAGTCCCCCATTGAAATGAATGGCGGGCAACCAGGGGTCGAAGTCCCCCATTGAAATGAATGGCGGGCTACCAGGGGTCGAAATTTCCCATTGAAATGAATGGCGGGCGACCAGGGGTCGAAATCCCCCATTGAAATGAATGGCGGGCAACCAGGGGTCGAAGTCCCCCATTGAAATGAATGGCGGGCAACCAGGGGTCGAAGTCCCCCATTGAAATGAATGGCGGGCTACCAGGGGTCGAAATCCCCCATTGAAATGAATGGCGGGCGACCAGGGGTCGAAATCCCCCATTGAAATGAATGGCGGGCAACCAGGGGTCGAAGTCCCCCATTGAAATGAATGGCGGGCTACCAGGGGTCGAAATCCCCCATTGAAATGAATGGCGGGCGACCAGGGGTCGAAATCCCCCATTGAAATGAATGGCGGGCTACCAGGGGTCCAAGTCCCCCATTGAAATGAATGGCGGGCTACCAGGGGTCGAAATCCCCCATTGAAATGAATGGCGGGCGACCAGGGGTCGAAATCCCCCATTGAAATGAATGGCGGGCAACCAGGGGTCGAAGTCCCCCATTGAAATGAATGGCGGGCTACCAGGGGTCGAAATCCCCCATTGAAATGAATGGCGGGCGACCAGGGGTCGAAATCCCCCATTGAAATGAATGGCGGGCTACCAGGGGTCCAAGTCCCCCATTGAAATGAATGGCGGGCTACCAGGGGTCGTAGTCCCCCATTGAAATGAATGGCGGGCTACCAGGGGTCGAAATCCCCCATTGAAATGAATGGCGGGCGACCAGGGGTCGAAATCCCCCATTGAAATGAATGGCGGGCAACCAGGGGTCGAAAGTCCCCATTGAAATGAATGGCGGGCGACCAGGGGTCGAAATTCCCCATTGAAATGAATGGCGGGCAACCAGGGGTCGAAATTCCCCATTGAAATGAATGGGCCCATTCATTTTCAATGGCCGGGCTACCAGGGGCGCAGTACCACCTGTCGTCATTAGGGGCGCTGTAGATAGGGGACCGAGTCCCCCCATTCGAGAGGTTTGCACCCAAACCTCAAAATGGTTGGTGTACAATTATAGGAGAGACCTTTTTAAGACGTGGGAGCTCCAGGGCAAATCAAGGGAGGCTCGACCAACCCATATCCGCTTTAGATGCACTTTAGGTCGGACTCCCTTGCCAGATGGTCCCCTCCTCAGCCTGGTTCTCGAATTTTTTCTAAGTCAGCCCAACTTGGAAATATTTTCAGAGTGCCACTTTCAAGGGAGTTTCGCCCAACCCCTATCCGCCTAAGAGGCACTTCAGGTCGGCCTGACTGGCCACATTTTCCCCCTCCTCATCCTGGTTCTCGAATTTTTTCTAAGTCAGCCAAACTTGGAAATTTTTTCAGAGTGCCACTTTCAAGGGAGTTTCGCCCAACCCCTATCCGCCTAAGAGGCACTTCGGGTCGGCCTGACTGGCCACATTTTCCCCCTCCTCATCCTGGTTCTCGAATTTTTTCTAAGTCAGCCAAACTTGGAAATTTTTTCAGAGTGCCACTTTCAAGGGAGTTTCGCCCAACCCCTATCCGCCTAAGAGGCACTTCGGGTCGGCCTGACTGGCCACATTTCCCCCCTCCTCATCCTGGTTCTCGAATTTTTTCTAAGTCAGCCAAACTTGGAAATTTTTTCAGAGTGCCACTTTCAAGGGAGTTTCGCCCAACCCCTATCCGCCTAAGAGGCACTTCGGGTCGGCCTGACTGGCCACATTTTCCCCCTCCTCATCCTGGTTCTCGAATTTTTTCTAAGTCAGCCAAACTTGGAAATTTTTTCAGAGTGCCACTTTCAAGGGAGTTTCGCCCAACCCCTATCCGCCTAAGAGGCACTTCGGGTCGGCCTGACTGGCCACATTTTCCCCCTCCTCATCCTGGTTCTCGAATTTTTTCTAAGTCAGCCAAACTTGGAAATTTTTTCAGAGTGCCACTTTCAAGGGAGTTTCGCCCAACCCTTATCCGCCTAAGAGGCACTTCAGGTCGGCCTGACTGGCCACATTTTCCCCCTCCTCATCCTGGTTCTCGAATTTTTTCTAAGTCAGCCCAACTTGGAAATATTTTCAGAGTGCCACTTTCAAGGGAGTTTCGCCCAACCCCTATCCGCCTAAGAGGCACTTCAGGTCGGCCTGACTGGCCACATTTTCCCCCTCCTCATCCTGGTTCTCGAATTTTTTCTAAGTCAGCCAAACTTGGAAATTTTTTCAGAGTGCCACTTTCAAGGGAGTTTCGCCCAACCCCTATCCGCCTAAGAGGCACTTCGGGTCGGCCTGACTGGCCACATTTTCCCCCTCCTCATCCTGGTTCTCGAATTTTTTCTAAGTCAGCCAAACTTGGAAATTTTTTCAGAGTGCCACTTTCAAGGGAGTTTCGCCCAACCCCTATCCGCCTAAGAGGCACTTCGGGTCGGCCTGACTGGCCACATTTCCCCCCTCCTCATCCTGGTTCTCGAATTTTTTCTAAGTCAGCCAAACTTGGAAATTTTTTCAGAGTGCCACTTTCAAGGGAGTTTCGCCCAACCCCTATCCGCCTAAGAGGCACTTCAGGTCGGCCTGACTGGCCACATTTTCCCCCTCCTCATCCTGGTTCTCGAATTTTTTCTAAGTCAGCCAAACTTGGAAATTTTTTCAGAGTGCCACTTTCAAGGGAGTTTCGCCCAACCCCTATCCGCCTAAGAGGCACTTCGGGTCGGCCTGACTGGCCACATTTTCCCCCTCCTCATCCTGGTTCTCGAATTTTTTCTAAGTCAGCCAAACTTGGAAATTTTTTCAGAGTGCCACTTTCAAGGGAGTTTCGCCCAACCCCTATCCGCCTAAGAGGCACTTCGGGTCGGCCTGACTGGCCACATTTTCCCCCTCCTCATCCTGGTTCTCGAATTTTTTCTAAGTCAGCCAAACTTGGAAATTTTTTCAGAGTGCCACTTTCAAGGGAGTTTCGCCCAACCCTTATCCGCCTAAGAGGCACTTCAGGTCGGCCTGACTGGCCACATTTTCCCCCTCCTCATCCTGGTTCTCGAATTTTTTCTAAGTCAGCCAAACTTGGAAATTTTTTCAGAGTGCCACTTCCAAGGGAGTTTCGCCCAATCCCTATCCGACTTAGAGGCACTTCGGGTCGGCCTCCCTGGCCAGATTTTCCCCCTCCTCAGCCCCGGTTCTCAAATTTTTTTCCAAGTCGGCCGATCTTCCGGATATTTTCAGAGCGCCGCCCCCGGAGCCTCCGGAGCCTCGGCAGCAGGCCGTCGCCCGCGACACGCCGCACCTTCTCCCACGTACGAACGGCATCCAAGACCCGCCTTCGGAGGGCCCCCGCCGGCCGGCCTCGCGCCGGTGTTCGGGCGGGCGGCTCCTCCGGCTCGCGGGTCGCCTTACAGCGCCCCGGCCACCGCGAACGCCGGCCTTTGACGGCCCGGCGCTCGCACAGCCCCGGCGCGCCCGATTGGAAGCGAGGCCGAGACGCCCCCCGAACCGGCGACGTACGCCCCCCCTCCCTTTAACCGGGGCGGGGGGGTTACGAAGCCATCACCCGGCCGTCCTACGACGGAGCCCGGCGCCCCGCCGGCCCTCCCTCCCCCGCCCGACAGGCGCGAGCCCAGTCTGGGGGAGGTTGGCGCCCGGAGGCGGCGGCGGTGCCTCCGGAAGCACTATGTTTCTCATGCCCTTCAAACAAATGGCGAGGCCGAAGCACCTGGCGCGCCGCGCGGAGGTTCGAGAGGGAGGCCAGTAGGCGTGCGTGCGTGCGTGCCCCAATGCCACCGCGGCGTGGGCCTCTACCGCGATCTCGATCTGCTCGTCCCGATCGTTCTTCCAATAGCGCAACCCCCCCCCCCCGAAAAGGCACCGTCCGCCCCAGCCGGCCGGCAGGCGGCGGTGGCGGCGCCCGC
>NW_028233676.1:7500-10000 GCF_054856555.1 Leptonotus elevatus
GAATGGCGGGCAACCAGGGGTCGAAGTCCCCCATTGAAATGAATGGCGGGCTACCAGGGGTCGAAATCCCCCATTGAAATGAATGGCGGGCGACCAGGGGTCGAAATCCCCCATTGAAATGAATGGCGGGCTACCAGGGGTCCAAGTCCCCCATTGAAATGAATGGCGGGCGACCAGGGGTCGAAATCCCCCATTGAAATGAATGGCGGGCTACCAGGGGTCCAAGTCCCCCATTGAAATGAATGGCGGGCTACCAGGGGTCGAAGTCCCCCATTGAAATGAATGGCGGGCTACCAGGGGTCGAAATCCCCCATTGAAATGAATGGCGGGCGACCAGGGGTCGAAATCCCCCATTGAAATGAATGGCGGGCAACCAGGGGTCGAAAGTCCCCATTGAAATGAATGGCGGGCGACCAGGGGTCGAAATTCCCCATTGAAATGAATGGCGGGCAACCAGGGGTCGAAATTCCCCATTGAAATGAATGGGCCCATTCATTTTCAATGGCCGGGCTACCAGGGGCGCAGTACCACCTGTCGTCATTAGGGGCGCTGTAGATAGGGGACCGAGTCCCCCCATTCGAGAGGTTTGCACCCAAACCTCAAAATGGTTGGTGTACAATTATAGGAGAGACCTTTTTAAGACGTGGGAGCTCCAGGGCAAATCAAGGGAGGCTCGACCAACCCATATCCGCTTTAGATGCACTTTAGGTCGGACTCCCTTGCCAGATGGTCCCCTCCTCAGCCTGGTTCTCGAATTTTTTCTAAGTCAGCCCAACTTGGAAATTTTTTCAGAGTGCCACTTTCAAGGGAGTTTCGCCCAACCCCTATCCGCCTAAGAGGCACTTCAGGTCGGCCTGACTGGCCACATTTTCCCCCTCCTCATCCTGGTTCTCGAATTTTTTCTAAGTCAGCCAAACTTGGAAATTTTTTCAGAGTGCCACTTTCAAGGGAGTTTCGCCCAACCCCTATCCGCCTAAGAGGCACTTCAGGTCGGCCTGACTGGCCACATTTTCCCCCTCCTCATCCTGGTTCTCGAATTTTTTCTAAGTCAGCCAAACTTGGAAATTTTTTCAGAGTGCCACTTTCAAGGGAGTTTCGCCCAACCCCTATCCGCCTAAGAGGCACTTCGGGTCGGCCTGACTGGCCACATTTTCCCCCTCCTCATCCTGGTTCTCGAATTTTTTCTAAGTCAGCCAAACTTGGAAATATTTTCAGAGTGCCACTTTCAAGGGAGTTTCGCCCAACCCCTATCCGCCTAAGAGGCACTTCGGGTCGGCCTGACTGGCCACATTTTCCCCCTCCTCATCCTGGTTCTCGAATTTTTTCTAAGTCAGCCAAACTTGGAAATTTTTTCAGAGTGCCACTTTCAAGGGAGTTTCGCCCAACCCCTATCCGCCTAAGAGGCACTTCGGGTCGGCCTGACTGGCCACATTTTCCCCCTCCTCATCCTGGTTCTCGAATTTTTTCTAAGTCAGCCAAACTTGGAAATATTTTCAGAGTGCCACTTTCAAGGGAGTTTCGCCCAACCCCTATCCGCCTAAGAGGCACTTCGGGTCGGCCTGACTGGCCACATTTTCCCCCTCCTCATCCTGGTTCTCGAATTTTTTCTAAGTCAGCCAAACTTGGAAATTTTTTCAGAGTGCCACTTTCAAGGGAGTTTCGCCCAACCCCTATCCGCCTAAGAGGCACTTCGGGTCGGCCTGACTGGCCACATTTTCCCCCTCCTCATCCTGGTTCTCGAATTTTTTCTAAGTCAGCCAAACTTGGAAATTTTTTCAGAGTGCCACTTCCAAGGGAGTTTCGCCCAACCCTTATCCGCCTAAGAGGCACTTCAGGTCGGCCTGACTGGCCACATTTTCCCCCTCCTCATCCTGGTTCTCGAATTTTTTCTAAGTCAGCCAAACTTGGAAATTTTTTCAGAGTGCCACTTCCAAGGGAGTTTCGCCCAATCCCTATCCGACTTAGAGGCACTTCGGGTCGGCCTCCCTGGCCAGATTTTCCCCCTCCTCAGCCCCGGTTCTCAAATTTTTTTCCAAGTCGGCCGATCTTCCGGATATTTTCAGAGCGCCGCCCCCGGAGCCTCCGGAGCCTCGGCAGCAGGCCGTCGCCCGCGACACGCCGCACCTTCTCCCACGTACGAACGGCATCCAAGACCCGCCTTCGGAGGGCCCCCGCCGGCCGGCCTCGCGCCGGTGTTCGGGCGGGCGGCTCCTCCGGCTCGCGGGTCGCCTTACAGCGCCCCGGCCACCGCGAACGCCGGCCTTTGACGGCCCGGCGCTCGCACAGCCCCGGCGCGCCCGATTGGAAGCGAGGCCGAGACGCCCCCCGAACCGGCGACGTACGCCCCCCCTCCCTTTAACCGGGGCGGGGGGGTTACGAAGCCATCACCCGGCCGTCCTACGACGGAGCCCGGCGCCCCGCCGGCCCTCCCTCCCCCGCCCGACAGGCGCGAGCCCAGTCTGGGGGAGGTTGGCGCCCGGAGGCGGCGGCGGTGCCTCCG
>NW_028233677.1:7500-12500 GCF_054856555.1 Leptonotus elevatus
CGGGGCTTGTTGCTGGCCGTTGGAGGAGCTCCAGCGGACCGCGGGGAGCGCGCCCGTCTTCGGGGCTTGTTGCTGGCCGTTGGCGGAGCTCCAGCGGACCGCGGGGAGCGCGCCCGTCTTCGGGGCTTGTTGCTGGCCGTTGGAGGAGCTCCAGCGGACCGCGGGGAGCGCGCCCGTCTTCGGGGCTTGTTGCTGGCCGTTGGAGGAGCTCCAGCGGACCGGGGGGAGCGCGCCCGTCTTCGGGGCTTGTTGCTGGCCGTTGGAGGAGCTCCAGCGGACCGCGGGGAGCGCGCCCGTCTTCGGGGCTTGTTGCTGGCCGTTGGAGGAGCTCCAGCGGACCGCGGGGAGCGCGCCCGTCTTCGGGGCTTGTTGCTGGCCGTTGGAGGAGGTCCAGCGGACCGGGGGGAGCGCGCCCGTCTTCGGGGCTTGTTGCTGGCCGTTGGAGGAGCTCCAGCGGACCGCGGGGAGCGCGCCCGTCTTCGGGGCTTGTTGCTGGCCGTTGGAGGAGCTCCAGCGGACCGCGGGGAGCGCGCCCGTCTTCGGGGCTTGTTGCTGGCCGTTGGAGGAGCTCCAGCGGACCGCGGGGAGCGCGCCCGTCTTCGGGGCTTGTTGCTGGCCGTTGGCGGAGCTCCAGCGGACCGGGGGGAGCGCGTCCGTCTTCGGGGCTTGTTGCTGGCCGTTGGAGGAGCTCCAGCGGACCGCGGGGAGCGCGCCCGTCTTCGGGGCTTGTTGCTGGCCGTTGGCGGAGCTCCAGCGGACCGCGGGGAGCGCGCCCGTCTTCGGGGCTTGTTGCTGGCCGTTGGAGGAGCTCCAGCGGACCGCGGGGAGCGCGCCCGTCTTCGGGGCTTGTTGCTGGCCGTTGGAGGAGCTCCAGCGGACCGGGGGGAGCGCGCCCGTCTTCGGGGCTTGTTGCTGGCCGTTGGAGGAGCTCCAGCGGACCGGGGGGAGCGCGCCCGTCTTCGGGGCTTGTTGCTGGCCGTTGGCGGAGCTCCAGCGGACCGGGGGGAGCGCGCCCGTCTTCGGGGCTTGTTGCTGGCCGTTGGAGGAGCTCCAGCGGACCGCGGGGAGCGCGCCCGTCTTCGGGGCTTGTTGCTGGCCGTTGGCGGAGCTCCAGCGGACCGGGGGGAGCGCGCCCGTCTTCGGGGCTTGTTGCTGGCCGTTGGAGGAGCTCCAGCGGACCGCGGGGAGCGCGCCCGTCTTCGGGGCTTGTTGCTGGACGTTGGAGGAGCTCCAGCGGACCGGGGGGAGCGCGCCCGTCTTCGGGGCTTGTTGCTGGCCGTTGGAGGAGCTCCAGCGGACCGCGGGGAGCGCGCCCGTCTTCGGGGCTTGTTGCTGGCCGTTGGCGGAGCTCCAGCGGACCGCGGGGAGCGCGCCCGTCTTCGGGGCTTGTTGCTGGCCGTTGGAGGAGCTCCAGCGGACCGGGGGGAGCGCGCCCGTCTTCGGGGCTTGTTGCTGGCCGTTGGCGGAGCTCCAGCGGACCGGGGGGAGCGCGCCCGTCTTCGGGGCTTGTTGCTGGCCGTTGGAGGAGCTCCAGCGGACCGCGGGGAGCGCGCCCGTCTTCGGGGCTTGTTGCTGGCCGTTGGAGGAGCTCCAGCGGACCGCGGGGGAGCCGGGCGTTCGAGTTGCCCAGGCAGGGGGTTATCCTCCACTAGCAAACCTCCATGAGCAGCGGAGCCCGTCAGCTGCGCCAAAAAGAACCACACGAGGGCGGCCTGGGGTTGAAATCCCCCGCCACATAGGAACGAATGCCGGGCGTTCGAGTTGCCCAGGCAGGGGGTTATCCTCCACTAGCAAACCTCCATGAGCAGCGGAGCCCGTCAGCTGCGCCAAAAAGAACCACACGAGGGCGGCCTGGGGTTGAAATCCCCCGCCACATAGGAACGAATGCCGGGCGTTCGAGTTGCCCAGGCAGGGGGTTATCCTCCACTAGCAAACCTCCATGAGCAGCGGAGCCCGTCAGCTGCGCCAAAAAGAACCACACGAGGGCGGCCTGGGGTTGAAATCCCCCGCCACATAGGAACGAATGCCGGGCGTTCGAGTTGCCCAGGCAGGGGGTTATCCTCCACTAGCAAACCTCCACGAGCAGCGGAGCCCGTCAGCTGCGCCAAAAAGAACCCCACGAGGGCGACCTGGGGTTGAAATCCCCCGCCACATAGGAACGAATGCCGGGCGTTCGAGTTGCCCAGGCAGGGGGTTATCCTCCACTAGCAAACCTCCACGAGCAGCGGAGCCCGTCAGCTGCGCCAAAAAGAACCACACGAGGGCGACCTGGGGTTGAAATCCCCCGCCACATAGGAACGAATGCCGGGCGTTCGAGTTGCCCAGGCAGGGGGTTATCCTCCACTAGCAAACCTCCACGAGCAGCGGAGCCCGTCAGCTGCGCCAAAAAGAACCACACGAGGGCGACCTGGGGTTGAAATCCCCCGCCACATAGGAACGAATGCCGGGCAACCAGGGGTCGAAATCCCCCATTGAAATGAATGGCGGGCAACCAGGGGTCGAAGTCCCCCATTGAAATGAATGGCGGGCAACCAGGGGTCGAAGTCCCCCATTGAAATGAATGGCGGGTTACCAGGGGTCGAAATCCCCCATTGAAATGAATGGCGGGCGACCAGGGGTCGAAATCCCCCATTGAAATGAATGGCGGGCAACCAGGGGTCGAAGTCCCCCATTGAAATGAATGGCGGGCAACCAGGGGTCGAAGTCCCCCATTGAAATGAATGGCGGGCTACCAGGGGTCGAAATCCCCCATTGAAATGAATGGCGGGCGACCAGGGGTCGAAATCCCCCATTGAAATGAATGGCGGGCAACCAGGGGTCGAAGTCCCCCATTGAAATGAATGGCGGGCAACCAGGGGTCGAAGTCCCCCATTGAAATGAATGGCGGGCTACCAGGGGTCCAAGTCCCCCATTGAAATGAATGGCGGGCTACCAGGGGTCGAAGTCCCCCATTGAAATGAATGGCGGGCTACCAGGGGTCGAAATCCCCCATTGAAATGAATGGCGGGCGACCAGGGGTCGAAATCCCCCATTGAAATGAATGGCGGGCGACCAGGGGTCGAAATCCCCCATTGAAATGAATGGCGGGCAACCAGGGGTCGAAGTCCCCCATTGAAATGAATGGCGGGCTACCAGGGGTCGAAATCCCCCATTGAAATGAATGGCGGGCGACCAGGGGTCGAAATCCCCCATTGAAATGAATGGCGGGCTACCAGGGGTCCAAGTCCCCCATTGAAATGAATGGCGGGCTACCAGGGGTCGAAGTCCCCCATTGAAATGAATGGCGGGCTACCAGGGGTCGAAATCCCCCATTGAAATGAATGGCGGGCGACCAGGGGTCGAAATCCCCCATTGAAATGAATGGCGGGCGACCAGGGGTCGAAATCCCCCATTGAAATGAATGGCGGGCAACCAGGGGTCGAAGTCCCCCATTGAAATGAATGGCGGGCTACCAGGGGTCGAAATCCCCCATTGAAATGAATGGCGGGCGACCAGGGGTCGAAATCCCCCATTGAAATGAATGGCGGGCTACCAGGGGTCCAAGTCCCCCATTGAAATGAATGGCGGGCTACCAGGGGTCGAAGTCCCCCATTGAAATGAATGGCGGGCTACCAGGGGTCGAAATCCCCCATTGAAATGAATGGCGGGCGACCAGGGGTCGAAATCCCCCATTGAAATGAATGGCGGGCAACCAGGGGTCGAAAGTCCCCATTGAAATGAATGGCGGGCGACCAGGGGTCGAAATTCCCCATTGAAATGAATGGCGGGCAACCAGGGGTCGAAATTCCCCATTGAAATGAATGGGCCCATTCATTTTCAATGGCCGGGCTACCAGGGGCGCAGTACCACCTGTCGTCATTAGGGGCGCTGTAGATAGGGGACCGAGTCCCCCCATTCGAGAGGTTTGCACCCAAACCTCAAAATGGTTGGTGTACAATTATAGGAGAGACCTTTTTAAGACGTGGGAGCTCCAGGGCAAATCAAGGGAGGCTCGACCAACCCATATCCGCTTTAGATGCACTTTAGGTCGGACTCCCTTGCCAGATGGTCCCCTCCTCAGCCTGGTTCTCGAATTTTTTCTAAGTCAGCCCAACTTGGAAATATTTTCAGAGTGCCACTTTCAAGGGAGTTTCGCCCAACCCCTATCCGCCTAAGAGGCACTTCGGGTCGGCCTGACTGGCCACATTTTCCCCCTCCTCATCCTGGTTCTCGAATTTTTTCTAAGTCAGCCAAACTTGGAAATTTTTTCAGAGTGCCACTTTCAAGGGAGTTTCGCCCAACCCCTATCCGCCTAAGAGGCACTTCGGGTCGGCCTGACTGGCCACATTTTCCCCCTCCTCATCCTGGTTCTCGAATTTTTTCTAAGTCAGCCAAACTTGGAAATTTTTTCAGAGTGCCACTTTCAAGGGAGTTTCGCCCAACCCCTATCCGCCTAAGAGGCACTTCGGGTCGGCCTGACTGGCCACATTTTCCCCCTCCTCATCCTGGTTCTCGAATTTTTTCTAAGTCAGCCAAACTTGGAAATTTTTTCAGAGTGCCACTTTCAAGGGAGTTTCGCCCAACCCCTATCCGCCTAAGAGGCACTTCGGGTCGGCCTGACTGGCCACATTTTCCCCCTCCTCATCCTGGTTCTCGAATTTTTTCTAAGTCAGCCAAACTTGGAAATTTTTTCAGAGTGCCACTTTCAAGGGAGTTTCGCCCAACCCCTATCCGCCTAAGAGGCACTTCGGGTCGGCCTGACTGGCCACATTTTCCCCCTCCTCATCCTGGTTCTCGAATTTTTTCTAAGTCAGCCAAACTTGGAAATTTTTTCAGAGTGCCACTTTCAAGGGAGTTTCGCCCAACCCCTATCCGCCTAAGAGGCACTTCGGGTCGGCCTGACTGGCCACATTTTCCCCCTCCTCATCCTGGTTCTCGAATTTTTTCTAAGTCAGCCAAACTTGGAATTTTTTTCAGAGTGCCACTTCCAAGGGAGTTTCGCCCAATCCCTATCCGACTTA
>NW_028233678.1:10000-12500 GCF_054856555.1 Leptonotus elevatus
AATGGGGACTTTCGACCCCTGGTTGCCCGCCATTCATTTCAATGGGGGATTTCGACCCCTGGTCGCCCGCCATTCATTTCAATGGGGGATTTCGACCCCTGGTAGCCCGCCATTCATTTCAATGGGGGACTTCGACCCCTGGTAGCCCGCCATTCATTTCAATGGGGGACTTGGACCCCTGGTAGCCCGCCATTCATTTCAATGGGGGATTTCGACCCCTGGTCGCCCGCCATTCATTTCAATGGGGGACTTGGACCCCTGGTAGCCCGCCATTCATTTCAATGGGGGATTTCGACCCCTGGTCGCCCGCCATTCATTTCAATGGGGGATTTCGACCCCTGGTAGCCCGCCATTCATTTCAATGGGGGACTTCGACCCCTGGTTGCCCGCCATTCATTTCAATGGGGGATTTCGACCCCTGGTCGCCCGCCATTCATTTCAATGGGGGATTTCGACCCCTGGTAGCCCGCCATTCATTTCAATGGGGGACTTGGACCCCTGGTAGCCCGCCATTCATTTCAATGGGGGATTTCGACCCCTGGTAGCCCGCCATTCATTTCAATGGGGGACTTGGACCCCTGGTAGCCCGCCATTCATTTCAATGGGGGATTTCGACCCCTGGTCGCCCGCCATTCATTTCAATGGGGGATTTCGACCCCTGGTAGCCCGCCATTCATTTCAATGGGGGACTTCGACCCCTGGTTGCCCGCCATTCATTTCAATGGGGGACTTCGACCCCTGGTTGCCCGCCATTCATTTCAATGGGGGACTTCGACCCCTGGTTGCCCGCCATTCATTTCAATGGGGGATTTCGACCCCTGGTCGCCCGCCATTCATTTCAATGGGGGACTTCGACCCCTGGTTGCCCGCCATTCATTTCAATGGGGGATTTCGACCCCTGGTTGCCCGGCATTCGTTCCTATGTGGCGGGGGATTTCAACCCCAGGTCGCCCTCGTGTGGTTCTTTTTGGCGCAGCTGACCGGGCTCCGCTGCTCATGGAGGTTTGCTAGTGGAGGATAACCCCCTGCCTGGGCAACTCGAACGCCCGGCATTCGTTCCTATGTGGCGGGGGATTTCAACCCCAGGTCGCCCTCGTGTGGTTCTTTTTGGCGCAGCTGACCGGGCTCCGCTGCTCATGGAGGTTTGCTAGTGGAGGATAACCCCCTGCCTGGGCAACTCGAACGCCCGGCATTCGTTCCTATGTGGCGGGGGATTTCAACCCCAGGTCGCCCTCGTGTGGTTCTTTTTGGCGCAGCTGACCGGGCTCCGCTGCTCATGGAGGTTTGCTAGTGGAGGATAACCCCCTGCCTGGGCAACTCGAACGCCCGGCATTCGTTCCTATGTGGCGGGGGATTTCAACCCCAGGTCGCCCTCGTGTGGTTCTTTTTGGCGCAGCTGACCGGGCTCCGCTGCTCATGGAGGTTTGCTAGTGGAGGATAACCCCCTGCCTGGGCAACTCGAACGCCCGGCTCCCCCCCGGTCCGCTGGAGCTCCTCCAACGGCCAGCAACAAGCCCCGAAGACGGGCGCGCTCCCCGCGGTCCGCTGGAGCTCCTCCAACGGCCAGCAACAAGCCCCGAAGACGGGCGCGCTCCCCCCCGGTCCGCTGGAGCTCCTCCAACGGCCAGCAACAAGCCCCGAAGACGGGCGCGCTCCCCGCGGTCCGCTGGAGCTCCTCCAACGGCCAGCAACAAGCCCCGAAGACGGGCGCGCTCCCCGCGGTCCGCTGGAGCTCCGCCAACGGCCAGCAACAAGCCCCGAAGACGGGCGCGCTCCCCGCGGTCCGCTGGAGCTCCTCCAACGGCCAGCAACAAGCCCCGAAGACGGGCGCGCTCCCCCCGGTCCGCTGGAGCTCCTCCAACGTCCAGCAACAAGCCCCGAAGACGGGCGCGCTCCCCGCGGTCCGCTGGAGCTCCTCCAACGGCCAGCAACAAGCCCCGAAGACGGGCGCGCTCCCCCCGGTCCGCTGGAGCTCCGCCAACGGCCAGCAACAAGCCCCGAAGACGGGCGCGCTCCCCGCGGTCCGCTGGAGCTCCTCCAACGGCCAGCAACAAGCCCCGAAGACGGGCGCGCTCCCCCCGGTCCGCTGGAGCTCCGCCAACGGCCAGCAACAAGCCCCGAAGACGGGCGCGCTCCCCCCGGTCCGCTGGAGCTCCTCCAACGGCCAGCAACAAGCCCCGAAGACGGGCGCGCTCCCCCCGGTCCGCTGGAGCTCCTCCGACGGCCAGCAACAAGCCCCGAAGACGGGCGCGCTCCCCGCGGTCCGCTGGAGCTCCTCCGACGGCCAGCAACAAGCCCCGAAGACGGGCGCGCTCCCCGCGGTCCGCTGGAGCTCCGCCGACGGCCAGCAACAAGCCCCGAAGACGGGCGCGCTCCCCGCGGTCCGCTGGAGCTCCTCCGACGGCCAGCAACAAGCCCCGAAGACGGGCGCGCTCCCCGCGGTCCGCTGGAGCTCCTCCGACGGCCAGCAACAAGCCCCGAAGACGGGCGCGCTCCCCGC
>NW_028233679.1:0-2500 GCF_054856555.1 Leptonotus elevatus
AGAAAAAATTCGAGAACCAGGATGAGGAGGGGGAAAATGTGGCCAGTCAGGCCGACCCGAAGTGCCTCTTAGGCGGATAGGGGTTGGGCGAAACTCCCTTGAAAGTGGCACTCTGAAAATATTTCCAAGTTTGGCTGACTTAGAAAAAATTCGAGAACCAGGATGAGGAGGGGGAAAATGTGGCCAGTCAGGCCGACCCGAAGTGCCTCTTAGGCGGATAGGGGTTGGGCGAAACTCCCTTGAAAGTGGCACTCTGAAAAAATTTCCAAGTTTGGCTGACTTAGAAAAAATTCGAGAACCAGGATGAGGAGGGGGAAAATGTGGCCAGTCAGGCCGACCTGAAGTGCCTCTTAGGCGGATAGGGGTTGGGCGAAACTCCCTTGAAAGTGGCACTCTGAAAAAATTTCCAAGTTTGGCTGACTTAGAAAAAATTCGAGAACCAGGATGAGGAGGGGGAAAATGTGGCCAGTCAGGCCGACCTGAAGTGCCTCTTAGGCGGATAGGGGTTGGGCGAAACTCCCTTGAAAGTGGCACTCTGAAAAAATTTCCAAGTTGGGCTGACTTAGAAAAAATTCGAGAACCAGGCTGAGGAGGGGACCATCTGGCAAGGGAGTCCGACCTAAAGTGCATCTAAAGCGGATATGGGTTGGTCGAGCCTCCCTTGATTTGCCCTGGAGCTCCCACGTCTTAAAAAGGTCTCTCCTATAATTGTACACCAACCATTTTGAGGTTTGGGTGCAAACCTCTCGAATGGGGGGACTCGGTCCCCTATCTACAGCGCCCCTAATGACGACAGGTGGTACTGCGCCCCTGGTAGCCCGGCCATTGAAAATGAATGGGCCCATTCATTTCAATGGGGAATTTCGACCCCTGGTTGCCCGCCATTCATTTCAATGGGGAATTTCGACCCCTGGTCGCCCGCCATTCATTTCAATGGGGACTTTCGACCCCTGGTTGCCCGCCATTCATTTCAATGGGGGATTTCGACCCCTGGTCGCCCGCCATTCATTTCAATGGGGGATTTCGACCCCTGGTAGCCCGCCATTCATTTCAATGGGGGACTTCGACCCCTGGTAGCCCGCCATTCATTTCAATGGGGGACTTGGACCCCTGGTAGCCCGCCATTCATTTCAATGGGGGATTTCGACCCCTGGTCGCCCGCCATTCATTTCAATGGGGGACTTGGACCCCTGGTAGCCCGCCATTCATTTCAATGGGGGATTTCGACCCCTGGTCGCCCGCCATTCATTTCAATGGGGGATTTCGACCCCTGGTAGCCCGCCATTCATTTCAATGGGGGACTTCGACCCCTGGTTGCCCGCCATTCATTTCAATGGGGGATTTCGACCCCTGGTCGCCCGCCATTCATTTCAATGGGGGATTTCGACCCCTGGTAGCCCGCCATTCATTTCAATGGGGGACTTGGACCCCTGGTAGCCCGCCATTCATTTCAATGGGGGATTTCGACCCCTGGTAGCCCGCCATTCATTTCAATGGGGGACTTGGACCCCTGGTAGCCCGCCATTCATTTCAATGGGGGATTTCGACCCCTGGTCGCCCGCCATTCATTTCAATGGGGGATTTCGACCCCTGGTAGCCCGCCATTCATTTCAATGGGGGACTTCGACCCCTGGTTGCCCGCCATTCATTTCAATGGGGGACTTCGACCCCTGGTTGCCCGCCATTCATTTCAATGGGGGACTTCGACCCCTGGTTGCCCGCCATTCATTTCAATGGGGGATTTCGACCCCTGGTCGCCCGCCATTCATTTCAATGGGGGACTTCGACCCCTGGTTGCCCGCCATTCATTTCAATGGGGGATTTCGACCCCTGGTTGCCCGGCATTCGTTCCTATGTGGCGGGGGATTTCAACCCCAGGTCGCCCTCGTGTGGTTCTTTTTGGCGCAGCTGACCGGGCTCCGCTGCTCATGGAGGTTTGCTAGTGGAGGATAACCCCCTGCCTGGGCAACTCGAACGCCCGGCATTCGTTCCTATGTGGCGGGGGATTTCAACCCCAGGTCGCCCTCGTGTGGTTCTTTTTGGCGCAGCTGACCGGGCTCCGCTGCTCATGGAGGTTTGCTAGTGGAGGATAACCCCCTGCCTGGGCAACTCGAACGCCCGGCATTCGTTCCTATGTGGCGGGGGATTTCAACCCCAGGTCGCCCTCGTGTGGTTCTTTTTGGCGCAGCTGACCGGGCTCCGCTGCTCATGGAGGTTTGCTAGTGGAGGATAACCCCCTGCCTGGGCAACTCGAACGCCCGGCATTCGTTCCTATGTGGCGGGGGATTTCAACCCCAGGTCGCCCTCGTGTGGTTCTTTTTGGCGCAGCTGACCGGGCTCCGCTGCTCATGGAGGTTTGCTAGTGGAGGATAACCCCCTGCCTGGGCAACTCGAACGCCCGGCTCCCCCCCGGTCCGCTGGAGCTCCTCCAACGGCCAGCAACAAGCCCCGAAGACGGGCGCGCTCCCCGCGGTCCGCTGGAGCTCCTCCAACGGCCAGC
>NW_028233679.1:12500-17050 GCF_054856555.1 Leptonotus elevatus
GCGGCGTGTCGCGGGCGACGGCCTGCTGCCGAGGCTCCGGAGGCTCCGGGGGCGGCGCTCTGAAAATATCCGGAAGATCGGCCGACTTGGAAAAAAATTTGAGAACCGGGGCTGAGGAGGGGGAAAATCTGGCCAGGGAGGCCGACCCGAAGTGCCTCTAAGTCGGATAGGGATTGGGCGAAACTCCCTTGGAAGTGGCACTCTGAAAAAATTTCCAAGTTTGGCTGACTTAGAAAAAATTCGAGAACCAGGATGAGGAGGGGGAAAATGTGGCCAGTCAGGCCGACCTGAAGTGCCTCTTAGGCGGATAAGGGTTGGGCGAAACTCCCTTGGAAGTGGCACTCTGAAAAAATTTCCAAGTTTGGCTGACTTAGAAAAAATTCGAGAACCAGGATGAGGAGGGGGAAAATGTGGCCAGTCAGGCCGACCCGAAGTGCCTCTTAGGCGGATAGGGGTTGGGCGAAACTCCCTTGAAAGTGGCACTCTGAAAAAATTTCCAAGTTTGGCTGACTTAGAAAAAATTCGAGAACCAGGATGAGGAGGGGGAAAATGTGGCCAGTCAGGCCGACCCGAAGTGCCTCTTAGGCGGATAGGGGTTGGGCGAAACTCCCTTGAAAGTGGCACTCTGAAAATATTTCCAAGTTTGGCTGACTTAGAAAAAATTCGAGAACCAGGATGAGGAGGGGGAAAATGTGGCCAGTCAGGCCGACCCGAAGTGCCTCTTAGGCGGATAGGGGTTGGGCGAAACTCCCTTGAAAGTGGCACTCTGAAAAAATTTCCAAGTTTGGCTGACTTAGAAAAAATTCGAGAACCAGGATGAGGAGGGGGAAAATGTGGCCAGTCAGGCCGACCCGAAGTGCCTCTTAGGCGGATAGGGGTTGGGCGAAACTCCCTTGAAAGTGGCACTCTGAAAATATTTCCAAGTTTGGCTGACTTAGAAAAAATTCGAGAACCAGGATGAGGAGGGGGAAAATGTGGCCAGTCAGGCCGACCCGAAGTGCCTCTTAGGCGGATAGGGGTTGGGCGAAACTCCCTTGAAAGTGGCACTCTGAAAAAATTTCCAAGTTTGGCTGACTTAGAAAAAATTCGAGAACCAGGATGAGGAGGGGGAAAATGTGGCCAGTCAGGCCGACCTGAAGTGCCTCTTAGGCGGATAGGGGTTGGGCGAAACTCCCTTGAAAGTGGCACTCTGAAAAAATTTCCAAGTTTGGCTGACTTAGAAAAAATTCGAGAACCAGGATGAGGAGGGGGAAAATGTGGCCAGTCAGGCCGACCTGAAGTGCCTCTTAGGCGGATAGGGGTTGGGCGAAACTCCCTTGAAAGTGGCACTCTGAAAAAATTTCCAAGTTGGGCTGACTTAGAAAAAATTCGAGAACCAGGCTGAGGAGGGGACCATCTGGCAAGGGAGTCCGACCTAAAGTGCATCTAAAGCGGATATGGGTTGGTCGAGCCTCCCTTGATTTGCCCTGGAGCTCCCACGTCTTAAAAAGGTCTCTCCTATAATTGTACACCAACCATTTTGAGGTTTGGGTGCAAACCTCTCGAATGGGGGGACTCGGTCCCCTATCTACAGCGCCCCTAATGACGACAGGTGGTACTGCGCCCCTGGTAGCCCGGCCATTGAAAATGAATGGGCCCATTCATTTCAATGGGGAATTTCGACCCCTGGTTGCCCGCCATTCATTTCAATGGGGAATTTCGACCCCTGGTCGCCCGCCATTCATTTCAATGGGGACTTTCGACCCCTGGTTGCCCGCCATTCATTTCAATGGGGGATTTCGACCCCTGGTCGCCCGCCATTCATTTCAATGGGGGATTTCGACCCCTGGTAGCCCGCCATTCATTTCAATGGGGGACTTCGACCCCTGGTAGCCCGCCATTCATTTCAATGGGGGACTTGGACCCCTGGTAGCCCGCCATTCATTTCAATGGGGGATTTCGACCCCTGGTCGCCCGCCATTCATTTCAATGGGGGACTTGGACCCCTGGTAGCCCGCCATTCATTTCAATGGGGGATTTCGACCCCTGGTCGCCCGCCATTCATTTCAATGGGGGATTTCGACCCCTGGTAGCCCGCCATTCATTTCAATGGGGGACTTCGACCCCTGGTTGCCCGCCATTCATTTCAATGGGGGATTTCGACCCCTGGTCGCCCGCCATTCATTTCAATGGGGGATTTCGACCCCTGGTAGCCCGCCATTCATTTCAATGGGGGACTTGGACCCCTGGTAGCCCGCCATTCATTTCAATGGGGGATTTCGACCCCTGGTAGCCCGCCATTCATTTCAATGGGGGACTTGGACCCCTGGTAGCCCGCCATTCATTTCAATGGGGGATTTCGACCCCTGGTCGCCCGCCATTCATTTCAATGGGGGATTTCGACCCCTGGTAGCCCGCCATTCATTTCAATGGGGGACTTCGACCCCTGGTTGCCCGCCATTCATTTCAATGGGGGACTTCGACCCCTGGTTGCCCGCCATTCATTTCAATGGGGGACTTCGACCCCTGGTTGCCCGCCATTCATTTCAATGGGGGATTTCGACCCCTGGTCGCCCGCCATTCATTTCAATGGGGGACTTCGACCCCTGGTTGCCCGCCATTCATTTCAATGGGGGATTTCGACCCCTGGTTGCCCGGCATTCGTTCCTATGTGGCGGGGGATTTCAACCCCAGGTCGCCCTCGTGTGGTTCTTTTTGGCGCAGCTGACCGGGCTCCGCTGCTCATGGAGGTTTGCTAGTGGAGGATAACCCCCTGCCTGGGCAACTCGAACGCCCGGCATTCGTTCCTATGTGGCGGGGGATTTCAACCCCAGGTCGCCCTCGTGTGGTTCTTTTTGGCGCAGCTGACCGGGCTCCGCTGCTCATGGAGGTTTGCTAGTGGAGGATAACCCCCTGCCTGGGCAACTCGAACGCCCGGCATTCGTTCCTATGTGGCGGGGGATTTCAACCCCAGGTCGCCCTCGTGTGGTTCTTTTTGGCGCAGCTGACCGGGCTCCGCTGCTCATGGAGGTTTGCTAGTGGAGGATAACCCCCTGCCTGGGCAACTCGAACGCCCGGCATTCGTTCCTATGTGGCGGGGGATTTCAACCCCAGGTCGCCCTCGTGTGGTTCTTTTTGGCGCAGCTGACCGGGCTCCGCTGCTCATGGAGGTTTGCTAGTGGAGGATAACCCCCTGCCTGGGCAACTCGAACGCCCGGCTCCCCCCCGGTCCGCTGGAGCTCCTCCAACGGCCAGCAACAAGCCCCGAAGACGGGCGCGCTCCCCGCGGTCCGCTGGAGCTCCTCCAACGGCCAGCAACAAGCCCCGAAGACGGGCGCGCTCCCCCCCGGTCCGCTGGAGCTCCTCCAACGGCCAGCAACAAGCCCCGAAGACGGGCGCGCTCCCCGCGGTCCGCTGGAGCTCCTCCAACGGCCAGCAACAAGCCCCGAAGACGGGCGCGCTCCCCGCGGTCCGCTGGAGCTCCGCCAACGGCCAGCAACAAGCCCCGAAGACGGGCGCGCTCCCCGCGGTCCGCTGGAGCTCCTCCAACGGCCAGCAACAAGCCCCGAAGACGGGCGCGCTCCCCCCGGTCCGCTGGAGCTCCTCCAACGTCCAGCAACAAGCCCCGAAGACGGGCGCGCTCCCCGCGGTCCGCTGGAGCTCCTCCAACGGCCAGCAACAAGCCCCGAAGACGGGCGCGCTCCCCCCGGTCCGCTGGAGCTCCGCCAACGGCCAGCAACAAGCCCCGAAGACGGGCGCGCTCCCCGCGGTCCGCTGGAGCTCCTCCAACGGCCAGCAACAAGCCCCGAAGACGGGCGCGCTCCCCCCGGTCCGCTGGAGCTCCGCCAACGGCCAGCAACAAGCCCCGAAGACGGGCGCGCTCCCCCCGGTCCGCTGGAGCTCCTCCAACGGCCAGCAACAAGCCCCGAAGACGGGCGCGCTCCCCCCGGTCCGCTGGAGCTCCTCCGACGGCCAGCAACAAGCCCCGAAGACGGGCGCGCTCCCCGCGGTCCGCTGGAGCTCCTCCGACGGCCAGCAACAAGCCCCGAAGACGGGCGCGCTCCCCGCGGTCCGCTGGAGCTCCGCCGACGGCCAGCAACAAGCCCCGAAGACGGGCGCGCTCCCCGCGGTCCGCTGGAGCTCCTCCGACGGCCAGCAACAAGCCCCGAAGACGGGCGCGCTCCCCGCGGTCCGCTGGAGCTCCTCCGACGGCCAGCAACAAGCCCCGAAGACGGGCGCGCTCCCCGCGGTCCGCTGGAGCTCCTCCGACGGCCAGCAACAAGCCCCGACGACGGGCGCGCTCCCCGCGGTCCGCTGGAGCTCCTCCGACGGCCAGCAACAAGCCCCGACGACGGGCGCGCTCCTCCTGGTTCGGCACACGCACTCAGACACTCAGACACTCACACACCCCTCCGCCCGCGCCCCTGGGCGCCCGGCAGCTCCGCCAACGGCCAGCAACAAGCCCCGAAGACGGGCGCGCTCCTCCTGGTTCGGCACACGCACTCAGACACTCAGACACTCAGACACTCAGACACTCAGACACTCAGACACTCAGACACTCACACACACCC
>NW_028233680.1:0-16975 GCF_054856555.1 Leptonotus elevatus
CCCCCCAACAACAAGAACTTAATTACCTGTAGTACACAATGTTAGAAAAATAAAAATGTTCAAACTAACATGAACTAATCTGGATTTTTATTTCTTTTTATTAGAAAATGTATAATCTAACTTTATAAGAATGAATTATTACCTTCATATCCGTGGTGGTAAAAAGAAGCATAGCCATACATTAAAGCCTTTCTGTGATTTGCTGCTCAGTGCTTTTGAGGAGGACTTACGAAGACGATGTACCTCTGTGATGATTTGTTTAGCAGAAAGAGGTTTTGTAGAAACAGCCTTCACTCTTTCCTTCTCAGTTCCGTGCTCACTCAGTGACGAGGCTTGTGATGCTTCTGAACGTTTTTCTTTAATTCATACCTCTTTCGTCACCACCTTCTTATTACACCATCACACGTTTAATTAGTTTTCCTGTTGTGTGAGCGCAGTGCAAAAGAATCAGCAACCATTCTCTGCACTTATTGTTGTTTAACACCAATTATAGGTGATAGTGTGCGTGTATGCAACATTTTACACTGATTTGCTCTTGGGCTACTGATCGTTTCTAATTGGCCGGTTACGTTACAAAATCCAGTGTTTGTACAAAGCAAGGATAACTGGCTTTTGGCAACCCCAATAAGTGTTCTTGTTCATCTTTGGCAAGAGAATAAACGTGTGTGTTCACCAAAATGTCAAACTTTAAGCATTTGCAAAATAATGCACATTGAAGGAAAATTGAAAATAAGCAGAAGAGGGGATGACGTTCTACTGTAGAGTGGAGCTAGACACATACAGTAGTAGCTAGCAGCAGAAGCTATTTGTAGTAGCTAGCAGCAGAAGCTATTTGTAGTAGCTAACTGTAGTAGCTAGCAGTCAAAGCTAGCAGCAGAAGCTAGCAGTAGCCTAGTGGCTAGCTGTCATTGTAACTTGTCATTCAAGGACAAACTCACGCAACGTTTTGGCTCAGAAACCGGGAAAACCACCCCCACCATACTCAATAAGCTGCAGACCTTCATCAACATCTCTTGGGGATCTCACCAAACATGGCACAATAAAAATTCTAATCCGGAGAAGGAAATTGAAGTGGATAGGTCACATACTCAGGAGGAAGAAATCAGTCACAAAGCAGGAGTTGACGTGGAACCCACAAGGCATGAGCAAAATTACAGAACAGGTGATAAAGAGAACAGATAATGAAGAGAGAAGGGCTGCCTCGGCAACATTTGGTTGGAATGGAAGGCCCAAGACTGGAAAAGATGTAGGCGCAAGTTAGTTCTACCGCCAGAATGATATATAGTGCAGCATATGTGGAGATTGAAGGATAATAATGGAATAGGATTTGAACTACGTCCCAACAGTCCAAATACAAAAAAATATAAGAAAAACCTACTGATACTGGAGAATTCCGTCTGGTATACTGTATTGCACCATAAAACAGTTTTGTGAGCTCAATTCGAAGATATTCTAAACAGGGTTACTTAAATCTTAAAGCGCCACAAAGATTTGGTTTTCAATGAGTCAACGTTCAATTTATCGAGATCAGTAAGGCCACCTCCAAAAACACTGCAATATTCCAAGCAAACAGCTGGTGCCACCAATTGAAGGCCTATTTACATATTTATAGCATTTAAGTGTGCTGCTGACGCACACACTTACATGAGTCACGTTGCTTAAGCACACATTGCACATGGATCAAACACAACATTAAGACCACATGTATGGTATCCAATACAAAAACTCCGCCTCTTCAAAGATAATAATGCTCCATCTAAACTGACACTGTCCCAATAATTAGTTTGACACTTAATGTTTATTTAATAAAACTCAACTGCATCACAGGGAGAACAAATGTCACAGAGTCGAAAATATTTTAAACAACTCTCGGTACGTCACAGAGAGACGAGTAATACTTGTTGAGTTCATTGAGTGGTGCAAAACATTTCTTAAATATTGCAAAATGTCGAGAGAAAAGAATGTCTGGGTGCACGGTTAAAACCTTCCATTACTAATATTGTAACAGTCATCATAATATCAAAATAATTACATTTGATATGAAAGAGAGAGGATGCTTTTAAAAGCAAATATCATGGATGGATGGATGGATGGGTTTTCTGGTAGTTTCCCCTTCCAAAATGTGACTCTTTTATTCTTATCAGCATGGCCCTAATACGTTTGCATTTACTGTACTGTCGTTTTTCTGGTATGAAGCCGACCTGGACCACATTTCTGTCATTAAAAATCCCACAGTCTAAGAGTGTGACCTTTGAAGAAGAGTCTAATTGTAGACACACAAATGGGTTGAAGATCATGTTCAGTCCTCATTGGTGATGTATTCTGCCTTGGCAAATGCCAAAAGGATGAGCCAGATGCTAAAACATCTGCGCATTTAATTCAGTCACAGACAACTCCATATGGGAATTCTCTTTTGGTGCGACGGGTAAGAAATAATTTACCACCTTTATTATGCATCGTTTTCACACTGTCTCATATTGTGGGTGTTTGAAAGGAAAACACTCGGCTTGTGGTAACATATGGTGGCATAAAACACATATAGGTACTAATAATGAAGCAACGTCTTTAGAAAACACTCCCTCTTTTCTCTTGTCACTGACATGACTTTCTCTTATTTTACATTTAATTACCATGTTTCTATAAATCCATATTTATTTAACAGCAGATTGCTCACGGTCATCAATCGTGCTAATTTGAGCCAGCACCAAATGGTATCATGTTAAAGACACCCATCTTCTGTATTCATCCGCATTATTCACTGAGAGATGAACCTATACGTACTGTTCGACACCCGTTATCTAGGCATGACCAATCAACCCACGCTTTTGGATTTGGGTGCAGTTGGATTGCATATAAATCGATGACTCATGCCTGGAGAGGATGTTGAATAGAAAGGTGACT
The DNA here is from genome assembly GCF_054856555.1 of Leptonotus elevatus. NCBI lineage: Eukaryota > Metazoa > Chordata > Actinopteri > Syngnathiformes > Syngnathidae > Leptonotus > Leptonotus elevatus. Next base: position 2,902 of record NW_028233680.1, read on the forward strand.
GTTGTTACTGTTTCAGATGGTACATTTCTAGAGCAACAGAGCTAACCCAATACCCCACACATCAATTTAAACAATAAATAGTGGTGCATATTTTGCTATTGACCATAAATTGGAATTAATTAATTAATTTCCATGACCTTTAAGAGTTACCGTTTTTTGCATTTTTCAATATTTAAACCCCATCACAGAATTAGCACAAAGATGAATGGTAAATAGAACTTACTTTATCATCAAAATACCAATTATTGTTATTATTATTATTATTTATTTTATTACAGAAACAATGCAACAGTAGAACATTTGACCCCATACATTGTGATGCCTGTATTTTTTTCTTCATTAAACAAAGTGCACAAAAGAAAACAAATTAAAACAAAATTATTTTCAAAACAAAAACTTGAATAAAAATTCTCCCTTCCTTGACCTTCTTTTCTGGTGGTTTCACTTAAAAGAGTTGTTCACTTCCATAACAAATGAATGCAGAACACACTTTTTGTTCAAAAACAATATCATGTTGACATTTTTCTTCTTTTGATGCATTTTGCCTCTTACTAACTCTCTCTTGGCTGACACCGATGGCAAATTTGTTCAGAGAGGCAGATGCTGGATTATTGTCTTTCCGTCAAAGTAGTGAATCCTGATCCTGAGGAGTTGTCCTTTCCTCCTCGTACCCGCACATGTCAATTATGGCACCAACGCCAGTTGTCCGATGCTGCCGAGACACGGGGACTTCGGAATCAAATTCTCCCTATATTCCACCTTATGCTGCAGCTGAGGATTCAGTAGTCCCTGCAGACGATCTTGAAATAGTTGCAGAAGCGAGGGCAGAGCTGGACGCAGATGATGAAGGTGCTGAGGTTTGACGAGATTTTGCAGGCTCAGCGTTAGCTGAGTCAAAGAATCCCACGTTATAAATCTGTTGTCCAAGTGACACCAGGACCATAACATGTTTCAATAGGGTTGATCTCAGATGACGTCACGTTTTCCTCATTAATATGCATGAGTCGGACAAACGCGTACACATTATTTTGGAAGAGAACGACGTCCCAGGCGTGAAATTTCAACATGGTTCAATCGACAAACACACTTTGGAACGGCTTAAACGATGGTTGACATGCGGAGACCTCAAAGTGGGCGGAAAGAAAGCAGTTTTTGTAGAAAGGTAAAATGTATTGTATGATCGTTGCTGCCACTCTGGTGCGGTCTAGATGACTGCTAGTATCGTGTTGGTCGCTAATTTTCCCGAAAATGAAATTGAAGATTTAAAGCCTACCTTTGGGCTGTTACTTCTGTCTGGTTACTTTTGTTAAAGTGGCGTGGTGACACAGTGACCGCTCACATCTTAGCGACACTGGTTCTATAGCGCTGATACGAGGTTTACTAGATATTTGTGGCGCATTTACACCATGATGTATAGTAGCTAGCATGTTGTAGCAGGCAGCTAGCAAGGCTAACGCTGAGAAAGCAGACGATAAACATACCTGCAATTGATTGGTTCTGGATTTTCAGTCGCTGGCCCATTTCCACCGACGAAATGTAGAGAGCACATATAGGTGTCTTCGGTGACATTTTTAGCGTGAATCACTGCCGTTTAATTGTACATGCTTGAACCCAGCGGAGACATTCCTCTGGAAACCCCCTTCTTTTGTTTCGAAACGACGGTGACATTGCACAGCTCAGCAGCTAGCTGAGCTCGAGCTGTGCACTGCTTTTCTCTCCATTACGATGTGTAGCCGTCATCTTCCACCATAGAAAGAGGTTCACAATACTTTCTGTGGCTCTTTTGTTTAGTCTTCTGCTGTTGGGGAATCGGCTAAGGGAAATAATTAGATAATGTGTAGTTTGAAGTATTAAGGTTTTTGTGTCTGCACCAAAACCGAGCTTTAAAATGGCCTCAAAAGTCATTTAGATTATAATGGTCATCCGAGTGAGCAAATAAAGGATTGCGGCAAAAATGCTTATAAAATGACAAGTGTACTCTCTGCTCATTAAGTCGGTTTGAGTTGTGATTACAATCTGTTGCAGCAAGCATGCGTCATCTCCCCAAATGTAATCAAAATCACAAGCCCTCGGTCAGAGATCCTCTAGCATCTGGGACATCACTATGATACAGTTTTATTGTTACCCCCTTAATTCATTTTCGTGGATACAATAAAATTAATTTGAAAAAAAATCCAGTGCAAAGTAATTTTCATTCAGGAAATGTACTTTATGAATGATCATAATACATATTTGGGGTCTGTCACATAAAATTAAGAATTGAGCAAATTCTGTTGTTTGTTTGTGTTTCCCCAGAAGCCCCCCGACCCCTCCCCTCTGACTTTCATACAACAAATGATTGAAAAAGGGCAAACATGTTGATCACTATTCCAAAATCCAAGCTGATGTCCATGATTGTCACAAAGTTAATTTGTCTTTGGGGAGGAGTTCTGGTGGGTGGCCCGGTGGGTGGTGTCTGGTCGGTGCTGGATTTCACCTTCCTTGGTTCTCTTTGGTCCCCTCGGGTCTCCTGACGGCGGTGTTCGGTTTAGGTGAACGGTATGAGATTTTTTCTAATAGGTTTTTGGTGAGCTAACAAATACACGCACGCACGCACGCACACACCGCACGCACGCACATACACATTCTCACCCACACACACAAAAAATAAATAAAATAAAAATAATAAATAAAATAAAATATATATATATATATATATATTTAAAAAAAAAAGAAGAGCAATGATGATGACATTTCCGAATGAACAATACTGAGCTCTTTAAGAAAAAAAGAAAAAAAAAAAAGAAAAAAAATAACAAAGTTAATTTGTCTTCTTTAATGGAGGGCTATGAAAATCAGAAAGTATGCACATTTGAAGGGGCTTGAAATAGAGCATTAAAAGAAATGGTTCAAATTCTAAACTTTTTACTTGCTTTTCATTTTTTATGAGCAATAAGCTTGCTAGCAAAAAAAAACTAACAAAAAGAAGATGTTTTATTGAATTGTAGTGCTCGTTGCGCATCCTTTCTTCCCATATCCCCGCACTATTAACTATCCCAGTGATTGTCAGAGTTAAATGACTGTGTTATGGGGACCTTAAGTTTAGACGCTCAAGGTGACCAGATCCAACATTTATACACCTGTGCTCTTGAAAGAATCAAGTCTATTAGCAATAATGCTGCTCTACCCACCATTGACAAGCACAGCCCGTTATTATAGGACAATGAATTGTGGGGAGGGCACTGTGGACGCAATAAAGGAAATGGTCACATTTGCAAAGAGTCTGTGAGATAATAAAGTTGCGCGGAAGTTATCTGGAAACTATCAACTCGCATTATCGCATGGTTGGACGTCTGAGTCAGAAGACATGCAGTTCCCGAAGAAAATACATATCGATAACAGGAAGATCATTCTATACCTAGTAGTATACCTTTTGCACTCAGTGACAAACACTTGTTTTGATTGATTTATTTTTATTCTTCTGTGCGGATCCAAGGTCATTCTTTCATGTCAGCCGCAATGTAGCAGAAAAGCATGTAGCGAGATGAAAACACGGTGTTCAGGGTGATGTGAACTTGCCAAGAATACACATTCACCAGGCCATTTTTTCATTCTTTTATTTGTATCATGAGCTTGAAATACAAAAAACAATTTTCACTAATTTGATTTTACCCTCCGTCTTAATAATTTGTGCATCAACTTCCATCATGCCGACAAATCTTCGTTCTCTTTCAATTTTCCTCCATTCAGGGTTTGCCACAGCAAATCTTGTCCTCGCATCTCAGCTGGTCCTCTGCATTTGCCGCTCCAACTCCAACTATCTGCAAATCTCCTCTCCCCACATCCATATATATTTTTTGGTCTTCCTCTTTGCCTGAAAATTGAGCTGGCGGCTCCATTTTCAGCATCCCTCGACCGATATATGCACTGTCCCTCCCTTTTCTTGAGCTCGTTCCTGATCCTGTCCGTTGTCCATCCTTGTCATTTCCAAAGGGAATCTCAGCATCTACTTATTATTATTATTATTATTATTTTTTACAATATTACACCTCAATTGTCATAATGTTGCAATTTTACAATGGTTTAAGTACACCTTTGTTCAGAGGCCAAAGAAGCTTCTTTTGATGAAGCATTTTATTCAAATTGGTGACTGATATTAGAGCTGAAAAAAAAGTGATGAACAAACCCTCATGCTCGGATGTTGTACGATTATGATTCAATGAATCAGTTAAGTCTAATAAAATCATAATAAGTAATGCTAAGCTTCTACAGAGTATTGGAGATTTAGTTGAGGGCTACTTGATATGTAAGAAAAGTGAACATATTGAGCCAAGAGGTCAGCAGGGAAGCTGAGTGAGATAATTTCGATTTGTGTGAAAACCCTGATGGCTGAATTACATATAAACGCAGGGACTGTGCTCTTAAAAAAAAAAAAAAAAATCATTCCTTCAGCTGTGCTAAATAAAATAAGATGATTTTATGCAAGGTACAAATGGGATATGCTGAAAAGTGTAGGATAAAGTAGATATTTAACTGAAATGTTATGCAAAGGTATGTATAGCTATTTTTTCTGTCTGTGTTTACTGTATATGTCATTTTTTAATCTTGGGCATCAAGATTAGGATTTATCATTGTTCCATAATACAGTAATGAGAGCATTTATACATGCTCAAATTTGAAAAATTCTCCTTTAGTGCGCTGTTCCTAATTCCACACTCTTCCTCTTTCTGTAAGCCTGGCGAGTTTCTTATCACACTTTCTCAGCTGTTGTCCACCGAGACAATCGCTGCCGTGACGAGTTGGCGACGCTTGATGCCTCTAATTATTTTTTACTTATAATTGTATTTATTTTGTAACGTCTTGTAACAAGTCCACATTCACTCATCTCTGAGGCATAAATTGGTGGCTGTAGAGATTTCGCAGATAACAATGTTTGTCTTTCTTATGTTTATTATTTAATGCAGAATTGTGATTGCAATTAATGTACACAAATACCACTGCCCCGTGTCATGAAAGTCACAGGAAAGTGTAAAATGTGATGTTTTTGAATATGTTGTCATACAATTATGTGACAGTTAAGAATGTTCAAATCAGAAGTTTTCAAAACCTTAGCTTGAAAATTGTGTCGGGTAATTTCCTGATGACAGCGAGTTCAGCAGTCGTGGTAATCACTTTTTAAATGCTTTTCCCATCTGAGTGAGTGGAGGAAATATTTGTCACAAGTCTATCTGGAATCCAAAAATAATTTCTAGAATGAAAACAAAACTAAGTTCTGGTTTGAAATACTGCAGTTGAATAAGAAAAATGTTTAGATTTTATTTATTTTTTTACACTCAAGTGTTCTCTACCTCCCCACACAATATATCTGAGGAAATTCAATCGATTCCTGCAACAACAAAAAAAAAAGATCCTGCCCATCTGTACGCTGAATGAGCAAACATTCCGAGAAAAACTCATCAATAATACGACACAAATTTTCTCCGAGCATTGTTTCACGAGGATCTGAGGCTTTCTCTGCCTCGGTGCTGAGCGCGCCCAGAGTATGGGCGAGCCATTAGGATGTGTTTATACTGCCTCACCTCAATTACAGCGTGCACCTGCAGATTCAAGTCAAACAACCAGCTGCCTTGTCACATGTGCACTCAAGACAGATGGCTGTCAAATTACTCGGCCACAAAATGCATGTCAGTCACGGCGCAATATACATATTTTTAATATGTGGCACGTTCCTATGCGATTTCAAGACATTTTGAGTGTTCACCTTTCACACAGATGAAATGTGGGATGAAGTAAAAGTGATTTGATTGTGTTTTTGAATTATGTGTAGAGGTCAGTAGGGCATTGAATTTTAGTGCTGATTATTTAACATTGTGCAAACTTCAACATATGTCCAGTATTTTTGCTGTGTCCCAGTTTAAGGGCTGCATTTTAAAGCAAGTGTTGTCACAACAAATTCTTTCCCACTTCAATCACTCCTTCAGGGTTAGCATTTCAAAAATGAATGCCAGTCATGCTCAGTCTTCAAACATGTTCAAAATTGTGCTACAACTCTATTTGATGATGCTACAATTAGTGTGAGCTGGAGACTATCACAGCTGACTTTGGGGCGAGTAGCGGCGTACCCCCTGGATTGATGCCCAGCCCCTTGCAGGGTGCAAACATTACACACAAAAGGTTTGGTATATTGGGTTTTGGAGTGAAATTTCTGGATGAACCTAAATTAAACAAAAGTGTTTAGAGCACAGGGTCTCCAAGTCTGGTCCTTGAGAGCCCTGAACAAGCCTGTTTTTATTGGGGGGGGGGGGGGGGGGTTGCCTCAACACACCTGAATCAAATGCTAAACTCATCAGCAAGCTCTGTAGAAGCCTGATAACGATCCTGATTATTTGATTCAGGTTTGTTGGAGGAGTGAGACATGCAAAACAGGATGGAAAGGGGCTCTCGAGGGTCATGTTTGGAAATTAATTTAATCTGACCTTCTCTAAACATTTGAATGGACTTGTCCGACTGTTCAGCGGTTCAATACTTATCGGCAACTTGCTGTTGTTCTGAGAACTGGATGGTAAAATTCACAACAGATGTTTGATCCATGAACTGCATTAAAGTATGAGCTTGTTCAATTCAAATTTGTATTTAAATCATCTCTCCCTTTCGTTGTGTCTCAATACAGGATCAAAATTTGAAGCTCAATGATGTCATAACTGAGCTTGTCCCAATGAAAACACATCTTCTATTAATAACAAAAGACAATCCTTGCTCTTTCCATTTCTCTTCGCTACAGTTTTGTACTAGCATCTCGAATTTGGCTTTGGCAGAGGTCTGCACTCTACCGGGTGCCATTCTGTTGAAAAATAAAGCAAAACATGACATGCAAATGCTACATCTGAAATGTGATTCTGAGGTTGTCTTTTACCCGAATCCCTTTTTGTTTTTTTTGTTTTTTTAGACCTTATTCCAAATGCCCTGCACATGGCTGGCTGTAATGGGATGGAAACGGCTTAAAAGAAGCATTTCCTACTGTTCCATGAATGACAAATTCTCTTGTGTTTGAAAGGAGAAGATGGCTGTTTACCACCACATTTTTCTGTTCATTAAAGTCAGATAGAAAGAGCGACAAAGAGGCCACTAAGCCTTACCTAATGTATTATCAAACATCCAAAGACAATTACACTAATGTCTAGAATGTACTGAAACCAAACATTTGAAATTAGACTTTAGCGTTTATCGAAATGATTGTGCTTCAAAAGACTGAACACACACAAGCACATACATGGCATTTACAAAAGAGGGATTATTTTCGATGAGGATTAAAGCATGACAAAAATAGGCAGCTGCCTTTTTGCCAAGAAAGGTGACGCAGCGTGTGCTCTAAAATGCTCCAGCCTTCCATTTCCTCACCATTTAGTCTTTTAAAGTCTTGTGAGGCACGTCTTAAATGACTACACTTAATTGCAAGAGCAATTTTCTAGCCTTTTACAGTAGTTTTAGACCAATGGGGGGTCAAATCAGCAGTATGTAATGCACTATTGTGAGAGATCAGCAGGGATACCATGGGAAATTTCACTTCCATTTGTCCGAAATATATTAAGTAATTAAAATAATATTTTAGTTCATCCAATAACATAGACTGACATGCAGAACGGTACATGCTCTCCCGTTAGATGGCAGATGATACAATACATTAGTGTATCCATTGTTTGTCTCATAATTGGTAAATTGTTATACTGTATCATCATTTGCAAAGTATCTATCCCAGCTATATTCTACTTCTTACGTACATAGACAATAACATTTTGATCCTGTGCAACCAGTGTTGCCATACCTTCAAAAAAGTTACTTACTTACTTTACTGATTGGTTTCTTTAAACGGTAACTTACTTACTTTACAAAGTTAGATTTCAAGTTAATTTAATTTAGATTTTAAATTAAACAAATATATATATATATATATATATATATATATATATATATATATATATATATATATATATATATATATATATATATATATATATATATATCAGCAGGTACCAACAACCCTTCTTAACATAAAAACAACACCCAATTTAATAAAAAAAATAAAATAAAATAAAGACAATCTTTTTGACTTATCATAATTCTTTTCAGGATTCCACTTAACGTAAATTTGATACTTAAAAAAATATAAATAAATACATACGGTAATCAAATAAATAAATGAATAAACAGTCATTCTTGACTTCACTTAAAGACAGTGTGTAGAATTTAGTGCCATCTAGTGGTGAACTAATTGAATTCAATGGCATAAGTTCGCAGTACTGTACATGTATTTTGAAGCACCACCAGCACTACCACCAATTACTACGTTCATTTCTCTTTCAGGTATCCACACCAGAAAGATGGCAGTGAAACATGTCAAAACAAAATCTTTAAAGCATTAGGGGAAACCCTGTGTAGTCTCATTGTATGGAAACAGTAACGTGTTTAGATTAATCGCTACTCTAAAATGTGCATTCCTCAGAGTAGCACGCTACTTAGCAACACGTAACTGGCATCACTGTGTACAACATACTATTAATGTCTTGTTTAATCCTTATTCTCACTTTGGCCATCTTGATGAAAAAAAACACATTTCTAAATCATTTAAAGGTACCCACAATGTTTGTCCTTGCAATAAATAAGCAGCTTAAATAGAGGGAAAGTGCCTCAGGCCACTTTTGTTATTAATGAGAAGAATAATGAAAGGAAGGGAAAATCTTGTAAACAGAGCGGACTAGTGTCAAGTTAAAGCTAATCATAACCTTTCCATGCGCTGACAAGCCTGTGTGTCGGCAGCATTTACCGAGGATTAGTGGGTGGTGGGAAAAACACACAATATGTCAAACCGCAATCATTAAATGATGGTTCCTCTTGGTTACGTTTGTCAGAATTACATGATGCATTTGTATGCAAATGAAAGTGATTTTCCAAACATTATTTTCATCCATAGTCCAATGGTTTCATTTCAACATCATGGTCCAAGAATTTACAGCATTCATTTCTTTGTAGAAAATTGATAATCCTCAAGAAGTTGTGCAGACTCTGCATATATATATATATAAAAAAAAAAAAACATGTTGTTGAAAGCCGCCAGAGACAGTTTCACTTTTAAAATGTCTCATATGCTACTGAGTCAAATCAGTTTTAAACCACTATCATTAATGAGAGATTAGACTCTTATGCAAAAACACTTTATTAGGTATAAAATTAGTCTTGCTAACTAAGTGCTCTCATTAGTAGAATATTGAACTGCATTCTTCTTCGAAGATAAACTAACGCTTGGTGTTTTATTGTACACCAGAAGATCAGTTATGAATCAGCTATAAAATGTTGGCTGAATAAAATATAAGATTCTAATATGAAAACAAATGCAAACTAGCTTAGACTTACTTTGCAAATGACAGCTAAATTCCACTTCTACGGCGGCATATTAGGGCCACGTATAATTTTATTTTTTTTAAGAGGGTTGGGGCAATATTCAGAGAAAAAACTCGCAAATTTGACACTTTATTAAGTCACAATTTTGCCACTTTATACAGTGGCAAATTTGTGCGAAAAAAACTCGTACGATTTGATAACATGGCAAATTTGCGAGTTTTCTTCTCAGAATATGGCCCCCGCCCTCTAAAAAATATATATTTATATGTGGCCCTAATACACCGTCGTACACTTCACCACCATTTTTCTCATGGTAACATTTTTTATTTGCTCATCGGACTCACACAAATCCCAACGTAAAATCTCTGAAATACTTATTACTATTCACACCCTGATATAATGTTGGTCAATGCCTTTGTCTTATTTAGTTAGCCCGTCAATTGTTTGCTAATACGTTGCTTTAAACCGCTCCAGAAGTAAAACCAACATGTCGTCAATCTTACATCGTATACAATAAATAAGTTTTATTTCAGACGGACGCGGATGCTTTGTTGCTCTAAGACAAAACTAACGTGAGGTTTAGTGTCAGTCATTAATGAGATGACTCCCCGATCAATACTTATCGACCGAAAGCCTCCATTATTGGCTTGTAAGACATTACTGTTGTCCCATTATCCTTTAATCATACTGCAGCAGAGCAGTGCTCATGTAGCCCTCGCGAGTACACCGTACAATACGATGAACAAGTAGTACTAATCATACTCTGTAGCACATTTGACCTGGGGTGTTTTTGCTCTTGCTGTTGCATGTTAATGGCTTCATTAGACAAACGTTGATTTATTCATCAAAACCCTGCATGAATGTACTCTTCAACTCTTAAGCAAGAAGAATGCCATACGTGAGTACAAGTCACAAGTACAAGACAATGTTTGTCTGAAAGGTCGTCTGGGATTATGATGGAGAGTGTTGGAGTTCCATGTGGGTGTTTTGCAGTGCGTAGAGAATAGAGGGCGGATGGAAACCTTTGACTCACCTGCAAGAAGTGTGACCCCAATCTGAAATTCCAACATCAACTTGATTCACCTGCATGCGGACGGTAGGCTTTGTGAATCATAGTAAAGTATCCACACATCTATTTTTCGTTTGCGCGAGTCGTGATTAGGGTCATGGGTGAGCTAGAACCTACAAACTGTATATGAACTGACGGATCATATGGATAAATGACCTTTGACAGTCACATTTATAGCAGTACACAGTGTGCCATCATGGGTCGTTACAATACCATTGCATTGGGTACAGTAAGCTAACAAACTGCAAAATAGGATGCTTATCTGATGTGTGAACAGAGATATATTGAATTCATTTGCTCACAAAAATATTTTAAAACGTTTTATTTTCAATATTGCCATGGTCCCAAAAATTTATTTATACGTGTTTTAAAATAAATAATAATTATGTTAGAGCATACAGAAGGCTTTGATGCAGCCTCTGGCCTGAAGAGGTTGCTTAAAGCCATGGTAGTCTTTACAATAAACAACCAGCAGGTGACAGCAGAGCGTAAGAGATCAACCAGGGCCATGTTGCAACAAGTTCTTTTCCCCAGTGTTGTCAAGTTTTGTGAATAATGATGAAAATTAGCTATACTGTATTCTAATGCTAATTGCTGCAAAACGGAAACAGATACAAATGTACTTTTTTCCTTGATGAAAGAAGAGACTCTAATCGTTTGGTAGGTTCCATGTTTTTATATCAATGGAAAACAATATTTGTGTGGGCCTTGCAAAATCTGTCAAAATCCAGTAAAACAGCCGGGAGCGACGGGGGTTGCTTCAGTGACAATGGCTGGGAGTGAATGAGTTAATAGCATTAAAATGTAAACATCATCAGCCTAAATATTTTCTTTTTTGGGAAATTAATGGTTTGTCTTGTCTTTAGCAGATTAACGTGATGAAGGATGCAGAAAGTGCAGCTGCTTGCCAGAAGCTGAGCTACCCTGCGTTTGTTTACAGACTATGCATGTGGATTGTGAAGCAGGGCTGGGTTTTCACATAAAATCTCATGAGGAAGTCTGGCCCATGGGCCTTGAATTTGACGCAGTCTTTGATTAATCCAAAATAAATGTTCACAGTGAACCAAAGTTAAGAAGTTGAATCCAACATTCGTTTGGCTGTCAAAAGAGAGAGTTTGTTGTAATGTAAACTTTAGGTAGGGCCATCTTACGCCTAAAGTGCTACAAACATGTTTAACTTTGTGTTATTTCAGGCCATCATGCCATTGGTCACAACTATTGTCAACTTGTTGTGAGGTCTCTCTGAGCAAAACAAGACCAAATATTGTATAAAGCGCTTGTCCTCGATTCAGTTTGAAAGGTCCACTTGAGCAGAATGCGAAAAAATAAAACCAACAGTATATATTGCAGAAACATAAAAGGGTACTAGACCTTGTTTGAAGAGGTTTAACCCATAGCATCGGGTAAACGAGGGAATCATGGATCCGTTAAAAAGCATTAAATGATCGACCGCACTGCATTCAATTCTCAATATGTCGACTATGTGACAACCATAACAGAACATTTTGTTGACATAAAAACTGCATAAACATGTCTCTGTACTTGACTCTCCATATGTTGACGTTAGGAACCAATACAAAAGGTGTGATTCATTCTGTAAATCATGTGATTAATCACACTAGCTGTACCACAATTTTCCACGTTGCCATTGAACATGTCATGAAGGGTCGGCTCAATTACACACATAGCAGATAGGACAAACAGGTGAACAAATATGCAACGTAAGTTGAGCAAAACTGTTTTATGTTGATAATATAGCTAATTTATGACAAGAGGTAACACATGTTAAAAGATAATGGGTGTGAGAGTGTAATAATTGGCATTATTATCAGCACCCACGGCTCTTTCAGATCAAAATGTATGAGCATTTGAATGCACTATTTGAGTCATAAAGTTAAAAGCGCCATCTGCGAGGATGCTATAGCTTGCTCCCCCCCCCCCTCTCTTCTCAAAATGAAACTTGTGTAAATCAGATATTGCAGTTTGCTAGCTACAGTATTTTAGTGCAAGAAACACGAGTCCCTAAGTCATTTTCACACTGCACTCGCTCAATGTACCAGTGTCACGTAGCAACGTGAAATGACGGGTTGCCAGAGTGCCCTTATTTGGAAGTGCTGACGTAGTTACCAGTGATGTAACGATAACGGCAATATCATCAAACTGACACAATATCGTCGTTGTCATGTCACAATATCAAAAGCAGCACATCTGTTGAAAAAAAAAAACATCAGCAAGGCATATTTTGGCCCTTCTATGTATGAAATCCACGCTAATGGTCAAATGAAAGGAAACGTAATATGCTTGTGAACCGAGTCAATATGTGGAGGAACTCAATGTGTGCGTGCATTAGCAAGTAAGTGCCTCAATATTAAGTGTTATTGGAGATTGTATGTTGTTTCTATGCATTGCTGTTATGTACAAAAGCACAATATTGTGTGTGTTTTTTTTTAAGTATGAGCTAATTTTTTTAACAATAATGTGACCTTTTTTTTTTATACCGCCAACCTCCCCAGGATTTCGCAATAATTATTGTATCGTGACCTTCATATCATGATATCGTATTGTGATGTTTTGATATCGTTACATCCCTCGTAGTTACTTGTAAAAGTCAGCCAAAAGCACTTGTGCTCGGAACCTAAAACCGATCTATGAATCATCAAGCTGTTATTGATTGTCAGACTGTATTTCAGTATCGTTTTGTGAATGACAGGTATAGTTTCCAAACAGAATAGAAAAATAAATAGTCACAGGTGGCACTGAATTGAACTTTTAATATTTTCATGACTTAAATAATTACATGACACAATGAATACTAATTTACTTCATCTTGAATGACGTGGTTTAAAAATGATGTAGGTGATAAATGTAAATGTGACGCTGATTTGATATCAAGCCAGACATAATATCAATGCTGTAGAGCTATAAATAACGATAGCGGCTGCACCTCCACTTAATTTAAGCTGCCGACAAAACTTGAGAATTTTTTTCCCCCCCATTAGTTTTAATACCTGACAGGATGCCAAACAAGAGCAATATTACATTTGACTGGATTGTCATGTTCTAAAAGTATGTTTTAGCAAAGCAGAGAAACAGCTGAGAGTTGGCTGCATGCCAGCATGGAGTGCTAAAGGGGTCACATTTCCATCTCCATATCTGAAAGCAAGTATTACAGTTCCATGCATTCAACCTCTTTGGGGATCACGGGCGTGCTTTGGTTCAAGTTGAAATATAACAATGCTGCAGTTGACTATTTTCTGTTCAGGGGGGTTAAAAACGTGTTGTGGCCTCTGTGGGGAATTTCGCTTACAAGCGTCTACGCGTGGACCTAATTTTGTATTTGCTTCTTTCTTGGGATGCTCGTGCCACTTCTATGCATATGGTTTAGTGGCGGCAGTAGGCACACTACGGATTGGCTGGTGGTTCACGTTCCCTCCCGGGGGCCTCACGTTTCTCATGTTCTTCTGGAGATATAAAACGGGAACACAGGGCAAGCTCGGAGCACGCTTGCGGCCCCGGCAGAGTGGAATGACGATCCCCAGCTGGGCTCAGCTCCAGTGTCAGCGTCAGTGCTGAGGGGCACATACCCGCCGCTCAGTAAATGTTTGATGAAATTAGCTTTCCGTCAACAAC
>NW_028233681.1:0-5000 GCF_054856555.1 Leptonotus elevatus
CTGGCCGTTGGAGGAGCTCCAGCGGACCGGGGGGAGCGCGCCCGTCTTCGGGGCTTGTTGCTGGCCGTTGGAGGAGCTCCAGCGGACCGGGGGGAGCGCGCCCGTCTTCGGGGCTTGTTGCTGGCCGTTGGCGGAGCTCCAGCGGACCGGGGGGAGCGCGCCCGTCTTCGGGGCTTGTTGCTGGACGTTGGAGGAGCTCCAGCGGACCGGGGGGAGCGCGCCCGTCTTCGGGGCTTGTTGCTGGCCGTTGGAGGAGCTCCAGCGGACCGCGGGGAGCGCGCCCGTCTTCGGGGCTTGTTGCTGGCCGTTGGCGGAGCTCCAGCGGACCGCGGGGAGCGCGCCCGTCTTCGGGGCTTGTTGCTGGCCGTTGGAGGAGCTCCAGCGGACCGCGGGGAGCGCGCCCGTCTTCGGGGCTTGTTGCTGGCCGTTGGAGGAGCTCCAGCGGACCGGGGGGGAGCGCGCCCGTCTTCGGGGCTTGTTGCTGGCCGTTGGAGGAGCTCCAGCGGACCGCGGGGAGCGCGCCCGTCTTCGGGGCTTGTTGCTGGCCGTTGGAGGAGCTCCAGCGGACCGCGGGGAGCGCGCCCGTCTTCGGGGCTTGTTGCTGGCCGTTGGAGGAGCTCCAGCGGACCGCGGGGAGCGCGCCCGTCTTCGGGGCTTGTTGCTGGCCGTTGGCGGAGCTCCAGCGGACCGCGGGGAGCGCGCCCGTCTTCGGGGCTTGTTGCTGGCCGTTGGAGGAGCTCCAGCGGACCGGGGGGAGCGCGCCCGTCTTCGGGGCTTGTTGCTGGCCGTTGGAGGAGCTCCAGCGGACCGCGGGGAGCGCGCCCGTCTTCGGGGCTTGTTGCTGGACGTTGGAGGAGCTCCAGCGGACCGGGGGGAGCGCGCCCGTCTTCGGGGCTTGTTGCTGGCCGTTGGAGGAGCTCCAGCGGACCGCGGGGAGCGCGCCCGTCTTCGGGGCTTGTTGCTGGCCGTTGGCGGAGCTCCAGCGGACCGCGGGGAGCGCGCCCGTCTTCGGGGCTTGTTGCTGGCCGTTGGAGGAGCTCCAGCGGACCGGGGGGAGCGCGCCCGTCTTCGGGGCTTGTTGCTGGCCGTTGGAGGAGCTCCAGCGGACCGCGGGGAGCGCGCCCGTCTTCGGGGCTTGTTGCTGGACGTTGGAGGAGCTCCAGCGGACCGGGGGGAGCGCGCCCGTCTTCGGGGCTTGTTGCTGGCCGTTGGAGGAGCTCCAGCGGACCGCGGGGAGCGCGCCCGTCTTCGGGGCTTGTTGCTGGCCGTTGGCGGAGCTCCAGCGGACCGCGGGGAGCGCGCCCGTCTTCGGGGCTTGTTGCTGGCCGTTGGAGGAGCTCCAGCGGACCGGGGGGGAGCCGGGCGTTCGAGTTGCCCAGGCAGGGGGTTATCCTCCACTAGCAAACCTCCATGAGCAGCGGAGCCCGGTCAGCTGCGCCAAAAAGAACCACACGAGGGCGACCTGGGGTTGAAATCCCCCGCCACATAGGAACGAATGCCGGGCGTTCGAGTTGCCCAGGCAGGGGGTTATCCTCCACTAGCAAACCTCCATGAGCAGCGGAGCCCGGTCAGCTGCGCCAAAAAGAACCACACGAGGGCGACCTGGGGTTGAAATCCCCCGCCACATAGGAACGAATGCCGGGCGTTCGAGTTGCCCAGGCAGGGGGTTATCCTCCACTAGCAAACCTCCATGAGCAGCGGAGCCCGGTCAGCTGCGCCAAAAAGAACCACACGAGGGCGACCTGGGGTTGAAATCCCCCGCCACATAGGAACGAATGCCGGGCGTTCGAGTTGCCCAGGCAGGGGGTTATCCTCCACTAGCAAACCTCCATGAGCAGCGGAGCCCGTCAGCTGCGCCAAAAAGAACCACACGAGGGCGGCCTGGGGTTGAAATCCCCCGCCACATAGGAACGAATGCCGGGCGTTCGAGTTGCCCAGGCAGGGGGTTATCCTCCACTAGCAAACCTCCATGAGCAGCGGAGCCCGTCAGCTGCGCCAAAAAGAACCACACGAGGGCGACCTGGGGTTGAAATCCCCCGCCACATAGGAACGAATGCCGGGCGTTCGAGTTGCCCAGGCAGGGGGTTATCCTCCACTAGCAAACCTCCACGAGCAGCGGAGCCCGTCAGCTGCGCCAAAAAGAACCACACGAGGGCGACCTGGGGTTGAAATCCCCCGCCACATAGGAACGAATGGCGGGCGACCAGGGGTCGAAATCCCCCATTGAAATGAATGGCGGGCAACCAGGGGTCGAAGTCCCCCATTGAAATGAATGGCGGGCAACCAGGGGTCGAAGTCCCCCATTGAAATGAATGGCGGGCTACCAGGGGTCGAAATCCCCCATTGAAATGAATGGCGGGCAACCAGGGGTCGAAGTCCCCCATTGAAATGAATGGCGGGCAACCAGGGGTCGAAGTCCCCCATTGAAATGAATGGCGGGCTACCAGGGGTCGAAATCCCCCATTGAAATGAATGGCGGGCGACCAGGGGTCGAAATCCCCCATTGAAATGAATGGCGGGCAACCAGGGGTCGAAGTCCCCCATTGAAATGAATGGCGGGCAACCAGGGGTCGAAGTCCCCCATTGAAATGAATGGCGGGCTACCAGGGGTCCAAGTCCCCCATTGAAATGAATGGCGGGCTACCAGGGGTCGAAGTCCCCCATTGAAATGAATGGCGGGCTACCAGGGGTCGAAATCCCCCATTGAAATGAATGGCGGGCGACCAGGGGTCGAAATCCCCCATTGAAATGAATGGCGGGCGACCAGGGGTCGAAATCCCCCATTGAAATGAATGGCGGGCAACCAGGGGTCGAAGTCCCCCATTGAAATGAATGGCGGGCTACCAGGGGTCGAAATCCCCCATTGAAATGAATGGCGGGCGACCAGGGGTCGAAATCCCCCATTGAAATGAATGGCGGGCTACCAGGGGTCCAAGTCCCCCATTGAAATGAATGGCGGGCTACCAGGGGTCGAAGTCCCCCATTGAAATGAATGGCGGGCTACCAGGGGTCGAAATCCCCCATTGAAATGAATGGCGGGCGACCAGGGGTCGAAATCCCCCATTGAAATGAATGGCGGGCAACCAGGGGTCGAAATCCCCCATTGAAATGAATGGCGGGCGACCAGGGGTCGAAATCCCCCATTGAAATGAATGGCGGGCAACCAGGGGTCGAAATTCCCCATTGAAATGAATGGGCCCATTCATTTTCAATGGCCGGGCTACCAGGGGCGCAGTACCACCTGTCGTCATTAGGGGCGCTGTAGATAGGGGACCGAGTCCCCCCATTCGAGAGGTTTGCACCCAAACCTCAAAATGGTTGGTGTACAATTATAGGAGAGACCTTTTTAAGACGTGGGAGCTCCAGGGCAAATCAAGGGAGGCTCGACCAACCCATATCCGCTTTAGATGCACTTTAGGTCGGACTCCCTTGCCAGATGGTCCCCTCCTCAGCCTGGTTCTCGAATTTTTTCTAAGTCAGCCCAACTTGGAAATATTTTCAGAGTGCCACTTTCAAGGGAGTTTCGCCCAACCCCTATCCGCCTAAGAGGCACTTCAGGTCGGCCTGACTGGCCACATTTTCCCCCTCCTCATCCTGGTTCTCGAATTTTTTCTAAGTCAGCCAAACTTGGAAATTTTTTCAGAGTGCCACTTTCAAGGGAGTTTCGCCCAACCCCTATCCGCCTAAGAGGCACTTCAGGTCGGCCTGACTGGCCACATTTTCCCCCTCCTCATCCTGGTTCTCGAATTTTTTCTAAGTCAGCCAAACTTGGAAATTTTTTCAGAGTGCCACTTTCAAGGGAGTTTCGCCCAACCCCTATCCGCCTAAGAGGCACTTCGGGTCGGCCTGACTGGCCACATTTTCCCCCTCCTCATCCTGGTTCTCGAATTTTTTCTAAGTCAGCCAAACTTGGAAATTTTTTCAGAGTGCCACTTTCAAGGGAGTTTCGCCCAACCCTTATCCGCCTAAGAGGCACTTCAGGTCGGCCTGACTGGCCACATTTTCCCCCTCCTCATCCTGGTTCTCGAATTTTTTCTAAGTCAGCCAAACTTGGAAATTTTTTCAGAGTGCCACTTTCAAGGGAGTTTCGCCCAACCCCTATCCGCCTAAGAGGCACTTCGGGTCGGCCTGACTGGCCACATTTTCCCCCTCCTCATCCTGGTTCTCGAATTTTTTCTAAGTCAGCCAAACTTGGAAATTTTTTCAGAGTGCCACTTTCAAGGGAGTTTCGCCCAACCCTTATCCGCCTAAGAGGCACTTCAGGTCGGCCTGACTGGCCACATTTTCCCCCTCCTCATCCTGGTTCTCGAATTTTTTCTAAGTCAGCCAAACTTGGAAATTTTTTCAGAGTGCCACTTTCAAGGGAGTTTCGCCCAACCCCTATCCGCCTAAGAGGCACTTCGGGTCGGCCTGACTGGCCACATTTTCCCCCTCCTCATCCTGGTTCTCGAATTTTTTCTAAGTCAGCCAAACTTGGAAATTTTTTCTGAGTGCCACTTTCAAGGGAGTTTCGCCCAACCCCTATCCGCCTAAGAGGCACTTCAGGTCGGCCTGACTGGCCACATTTTCCCCCTCCTCATCCTGGTTCTCGAATTTTTTCTAAGTCAGCCAAACTTGGAAATTTTTTCAGAGTGCCACTTTCAAGGGAGTTTCGCCCAACCCTTATCCGCCTAAGAGGCACTTCAGGTCGGCCTGACTGGCCACATTTTCCCCCTCCTCATCCTGGTTCTCGAATTTTTTCTAAGTCAGCCAAACTTGGAAATTTTTTCAGAGTGCCACTTTCAAGGGAGTTTCGCCCAACCCCTATCCGCCTAAGAGGCACTTCGGGTCGGCCTGACTGGCCACATTTTCCCCCTCCTCATCCTGGTTCTCGAATTTTTTCTAAGTCAGCCAAACTTGGAAATTTTTTCTGAGTGCCACTTTCAAGGGAGTTTCGCCCAACCCCTATCCGCCTAAGAGGCACTTCAGGTCGGCCTGACTGGCCACATTTTCCCCCTCCT
>NW_028233681.1:15000-16933 GCF_054856555.1 Leptonotus elevatus
TCGGGGCTTGTTGCTGGCCGTTGGAGGAGCTCCAGCGGACCGGGGGGAGCGCGCCCGTCTTCGGGGCTTGTTGCTGGCCGTTGGAGGGGATCCAGCGGACCGCGGGGAGCGCGCCCGTCTTCGGGGCTTGTTGCTGGCCGTTGGAGGAGCTCCAGCGGACCGGGGGGAGCGCGCCCGTCTTCGGGGCTTGTTGCTGGCCGTTGGAGGAGCTCCAGCGGACCGGGGGGAGCGCGCCCGTCTTCGGGGCTTGTTGCTGGCCGTTGGAGGAGCTCCAGCGGACCGCGGGGAGCGCGCCCGTCTTCGGGGCTTGTTGCTGGCCGTTGGCGGAGCTCCAGCGGACCGCGGGGAGCGCGCCCGTCTTCGGGGCTTGTTGCTGGCCGTTGGAGGAGCTCCAGCGGACCGCGGGGAGCGCGCCCGTCTTCGGGGCTTGTTGCTGGCCGTTGGAGGAGCTCCAGCGGACCGGGGGGAGCGCGCCCGTCTTCGGGGCTTGTTGCTGGCCGTTGGAGGAGCTCCAGCGGACCGGGGGGAGCGCGCCCGTCTTCGGGGCTTGTTGCTGGCCGTTGGCGGAGCTCCAGCGGACCGGGGGGAGCGCGCCCGTCTTCGGGGCTTGTTGCTGGCCGTTGGAGGAGCTCCAGCGGACCGCGGGGAGCGCGCCCGTCTTCGGGGCTTGTTGCTGGACGTTGGAGGAGCTCCAGCGGACCGGGGGGAGCGCGCCCGTCTTCGGGGCTTGTTGCTGGACGTTGGAGGAGCTCCAGCGGACCGGGGGGAGCGCGCCCGTCTTCGGGGCTTGTTGCTGGCCGTTGGAGGAGCTCCAGCGGACCGCGGGGAGCGCGCCCGTCTTCGGGGCTTGTTGCTGGCCGTTGGCGGAGCTCCAGCGGACCGCGGGGAGCGCGCCCGTCTTCGGGGCTTGTTGCTGGCCGTTGGAGGAGCTCCAGCGGACCGGGGGGAGCGCGCCCGTCTTCGGGGCTTGTTGCTGGCCGTTGGAGGAGCTCCAGCGGACCGGGGGGAGCGCGCCCGTCTTCGGGGCTTGTTGCTGGCCGTTGGAGGAGCTCCAGCGGACCGGGGGGAGCGCGCCCGTCTTCGGGGCTTGTTGCTGGCCGTTGGAGGGGATCCAGCGGACCGCGGGGAGCGCGCCCGTCTTCGGGGCTTGTTGCTGGCCGTTGGAGGAGCTCCAGCGGACCGGGGGGAGCGCGCCCGTCTTCGGGGCTTGTTGCTGGCCGTTGGAGGAGCTCCAGCGGACCGGGGGGAGCGCGCCCGTCTTCGGGGCTTGTTGCTGGCCGTTGGAGGAGCTCCAGCGGACCGCGGGGAGCGCGCCCGTCTTCGGGGCTTGTTGCTGGCCGTTGGCGGAGCTCCAGCGGACCGCGGGGAGCGCGCCCGTCTTCGGGGCTTGTTGCTGGCCGTTGGAGGAGCTCCAGCGGACCGCGGGGAGCGCGCCCGTCTTCGGGGCTTGTTGCTGGCCGTTGGAGGAGCTCCAGCGGACCGGGGGGAGCGCGCCCGTCTTCGGGGCTTGTTGCTGGCCGTTGGAGGAGCTCCAGCGGACCGGGGGGAGCGCGCCCGTCTTCGGGGCTTGTTGCTGGCCGTTGGCGGAGCTCCAGCGGACCGGGGGGAGCGCGCCCGTCTTCGGGGCTTGTTGCTGGCCGTTGGAGGAGCTCCAGCGGACCGCGGGGAGCGCGCCCGTCTTCGGGGCTTGTTGCTGGACGTTGGAGGAGCTCCAGCGGACCGGGGGGAGCGCGCCCGTCTTCGGGGCTTGTTGCTGGACGTTGGAGGAGCTCCAGCGGACCGGGGGGAGCGCGCCCGTCTTCGGGGCTTGTTGCTGGCCGTTGGAGGAGCTCCAGCGGACCGCGGGGAGCGCGCCCGTCTTCGGGGCTTGTTGCTGGCCGTTGGCGGAGCTCCAGCGGACCGCGGGGAGCGCGCCCGTCTTCGGGGCTTGTTG
>NW_028233682.1:2500-7500 GCF_054856555.1 Leptonotus elevatus
GAGCTCCAGCGGACCGGGGGGAGCGCGCCCGTCTTCGGGGCTTGTTGCTGGCCGTTGGAGGAGCTCCAGCGGACCGCGGGGAGCGCGCCCGTCTTCGGGGCTTGTTGCTGGCCGTTGGAGGAGCTCCAGCGGACCGCGGGGAGCGCGCCCGTCTTCGGGGCTTGTTGCTGGCCGTTGGAGGAGGTCCAGCGGACCGGGGGGAGCGCGCCCGTCTTCGGGGCTTGTTGCTGGCCGTTGGAGGAGCTCCAGCGGACCGCGGGGAGCGCGCCCGTCTTCGGGGCTTGTTGCTGGCCGTTGGAGGAGCTCCAGCGGACCGCGGGGAGCGCGCCCGTCTTCGGGGCTTGTTGCTGGCCGTTGGAGGAGCTCCAGCGGACCGCGGGGAGCGCGCCCGTCTTCGGGGCTTGTTGCTGGCCGTTGGCGGAGCTCCAGCGGACCGGGGGGAGCGCGTCCGTCTTCGGGGCTTGTTGCTGGCCGTTGGAGGAGCTCCAGCGGACCGCGGGGAGCGCGCCCGTCTTCGGGGCTTGTTGCTGGCCGTTGGCGGAGCTCCAGCGGACCGCGGGGAGCGCGCCCGTCTTCGGGGCTTGTTGCTGGCCGTTGGAGGAGCTCCAGCGGACCGCGGGGAGCGCGCCCGTCTTCGGGGCTTGTTGCTGGCCGTTGGAGGAGCTCCAGCGGACCGGGGGGAGCGCGCCCGTCTTCGGGGCTTGTTGCTGGCCGTTGGAGGAGCTCCAGCGGACCGGGGGGAGCGCGCCCGTCTTCGGGGCTTGTTGCTGGCCGTTGGCGGAGCTCCAGCGGACCGGGGGGAGCGCGCCCGTCTTCGGGGCTTGTTGCTGGCCGTTGGAGGAGCTCCAGCGGACCGCGGGGAGCGCGCCCGTCTTCGGGGCTTGTTGCTGGCCGTTGGCGGAGCTCCAGCGGACCGGGGGGAGCGCGCCCGTCTTCGGGGCTTGTTGCTGGCCGTTGGAGGAGCTCCAGCGGACCGCGGGGAGCGCGCCCGTCTTCGGGGCTTGTTGCTGGACGTTGGAGGAGCTCCAGCGGACCGGGGGGAGCGCGCCCGTCTTCGGGGCTTGTTGCTGGCCGTTGGAGGAGCTCCAGCGGACCGCGGGGAGCGCGCCCGTCTTCGGGGCTTGTTGCTGGCCGTTGGCGGAGCTCCAGCGGACCGCGGGGAGCGCGCCCGTCTTCGGGGCTTGTTGCTGGCCGTTGGAGGAGCTCCAGCGGACCGGGGGGAGCGCGCCCGTCTTCGGGGCTTGTTGCTGGCCGTTGGCGGAGCTCCAGCGGACCGGGGGGAGCGCGCCCGTCTTCGGGGCTTGTTGCTGGCCGTTGGAGGAGCTCCAGCGGACCGCGGGGAGCGCGCCCGTCTTCGGGGCTTGTTGCTGGCCGTTGGAGGAGCTCCAGCGGACCGCGGGGGAGCCGGGCGTTCGAGTTGCCCAGGCAGGGGGTTATCCTCCACTAGCAAACCTCCATGAGCAGCGGAGCCCGTCAGCTGCGCCAAAAAGAACCACACGAGGGCGGCCTGGGGTTGAAATCCCCCGCCACATAGGAACGAATGCCGGGCGTTCGAGTTGCCCAGGCAGGGGGTTATCCTCCACTAGCAAACCTCCATGAGCAGCGGAGCCCGTCAGCTGCGCCAAAAAGAACCACACGAGGGCGGCCTGGGGTTGAAATCCCCCGCCACATAGGAACGAATGCCGGGCGTTCGAGTTGCCCAGGCAGGGGGTTATCCTCCACTAGCAAACCTCCATGAGCAGCGGAGCCCGTCAGCTGCGCCAAAAAGAACCACACGAGGGCGGCCTGGGGTTGAAATCCCCCGCCACATAGGAACGAATGCCGGGCGTTCGAGTTGCCCAGGCAGGGGGTTATCCTCCACTAGCAAACCTCCACGAGCAGCGGAGCCCGTCAGCTGCGCCAAAAAGAACCCCACGAGGGCGACCTGGGGTTGAAATCCCCCGCCACATAGGAACGAATGCCGGGCGTTCGAGTTGCCCAGGCAGGGGGTTATCCTCCACTAGCAAACCTCCACGAGCAGCGGAGCCCGTCAGCTGCGCCAAAAAGAACCACACGAGGGCGACCTGGGGTTGAAATCCCCCGCCACATAGGAACGAATGCCGGGCGTTCGAGTTGCCCAGGCAGGGGGTTATCCTCCACTAGCAAACCTCCACGAGCAGCGGAGCCCGTCAGCTGCGCCAAAAAGAACCACACGAGGGCGACCTGGGGTTGAAATCCCCCGCCACATAGGAACGAATGCCGGGCAACCAGGGGTCGAAATCCCCCATTGAAATGAATGGCGGGCAACCAGGGGTCGAAGTCCCCCATTGAAATGAATGGCGGGCAACCAGGGGTCGAAGTCCCCCATTGAAATGAATGGCGGGTTACCAGGGGTCGAAATCCCCCATTGAAATGAATGGCGGGCGACCAGGGGTCGAAATCCCCCATTGAAATGAATGGCGGGCAACCAGGGGTCGAAGTCCCCCATTGAAATGAATGGCGGGCAACCAGGGGTCGAAGTCCCCCATTGAAATGAATGGCGGGCTACCAGGGGTCGAAATCCCCCATTGAAATGAATGGCGGGCGACCAGGGGTCGAAATCCCCCATTGAAATGAATGGCGGGCAACCAGGGGTCGAAGTCCCCCATTGAAATGAATGGCGGGCAACCAGGGGTCGAAGTCCCCCATTGAAATGAATGGCGGGCTACCAGGGGTCCAAGTCCCCCATTGAAATGAATGGCGGGCTACCAGGGGTCGAAGTCCCCCATTGAAATGAATGGCGGGCTACCAGGGGTCGAAATCCCCCATTGAAATGAATGGCGGGCGACCAGGGGTCGAAATCCCCCATTGAAATGAATGGCGGGCGACCAGGGGTCGAAATCCCCCATTGAAATGAATGGCGGGCAACCAGGGGTCGAAGTCCCCCATTGAAATGAATGGCGGGCTACCAGGGGTCGAAATCCCCCATTGAAATGAATGGCGGGCGACCAGGGGTCGAAATCCCCCATTGAAATGAATGGCGGGCTACCAGGGGTCCAAGTCCCCCATTGAAATGAATGGCGGGCTACCAGGGGTCGAAGTCCCCCATTGAAATGAATGGCGGGCTACCAGGGGTCGAAATCCCCCATTGAAATGAATGGCGGGCGACCAGGGGTCGAAATCCCCCATTGAAATGAATGGCGGGCGACCAGGGGTCGAAATCCCCCATTGAAATGAATGGCGGGCAACCAGGGGTCGAAGTCCCCCATTGAAATGAATGGCGGGCTACCAGGGGTCGAAATCCCCCATTGAAATGAATGGCGGGCGACCAGGGGTCGAAATCCCCCATTGAAATGAATGGCGGGCTACCAGGGGTCCAAGTCCCCCATTGAAATGAATGGCGGGCTACCAGGGGTCGAAGTCCCCCATTGAAATGAATGGCGGGCTACCAGGGGTCGAAATCCCCCATTGAAATGAATGGCGGGCGACCAGGGGTCGAAATCCCCCATTGAAATGAATGGCGGGCAACCAGGGGTCGAAAGTCCCCATTGAAATGAATGGCGGGCGACCAGGGGTCGAAATTCCCCATTGAAATGAATGGCGGGCAACCAGGGGTCGAAATTCCCCATTGAAATGAATGGGCCCATTCATTTTCAATGGCCGGGCTACCAGGGGCGCAGTACCACCTGTCGTCATTAGGGGCGCTGTAGATAGGGGACCGAGTCCCCCCATTCGAGAGGTTTGCACCCAAACCTCAAAATGGTTGGTGTACAATTATAGGAGAGACCTTTTTAAGACGTGGGAGCTCCAGGGCAAATCAAGGGAGGCTCGACCAACCCATATCCGCTTTAGATGCACTTTAGGTCGGACTCCCTTGCCAGATGGTCCCCTCCTCAGCCTGGTTCTCGAATTTTTTCTAAGTCAGCCCAACTTGGAAATATTTTCAGAGTGCCACTTTCAAGGGAGTTTCGCCCAACCCCTATCCGCCTAAGAGGCACTTCGGGTCGGCCTGACTGGCCACATTTTCCCCCTCCTCATCCTGGTTCTCGAATTTTTTCTAAGTCAGCCAAACTTGGAAATTTTTTCAGAGTGCCACTTTCAAGGGAGTTTCGCCCAACCCCTATCCGCCTAAGAGGCACTTCGGGTCGGCCTGACTGGCCACATTTTCCCCCTCCTCATCCTGGTTCTCGAATTTTTTCTAAGTCAGCCAAACTTGGAAATTTTTTCAGAGTGCCACTTTCAAGGGAGTTTCGCCCAACCCCTATCCGCCTAAGAGGCACTTCGGGTCGGCCTGACTGGCCACATTTTCCCCCTCCTCATCCTGGTTCTCGAATTTTTTCTAAGTCAGCCAAACTTGGAAATTTTTTCAGAGTGCCACTTTCAAGGGAGTTTCGCCCAACCCCTATCCGCCTAAGAGGCACTTCGGGTCGGCCTGACTGGCCACATTTTCCCCCTCCTCATCCTGGTTCTCGAATTTTTTCTAAGTCAGCCAAACTTGGAAATTTTTTCAGAGTGCCACTTTCAAGGGAGTTTCGCCCAACCCCTATCCGCCTAAGAGGCACTTCGGGTCGGCCTGACTGGCCACATTTTCCCCCTCCTCATCCTGGTTCTCGAATTTTTTCTAAGTCAGCCAAACTTGGAAATTTTTTCAGAGTGCCACTTTCAAGGGAGTTTCGCCCAACCCTTATCCGCCTAAGAGGCACTTCGGGTCGGCCTGACTGGCCACATTTCCCCCCTCCTCATCCTGGTTCTCGAATTTTTTCTAAGTCAGCCAAACTTGGAAATTTTTTCAGAGTGCCACTTCCAAGGGAGTTTCGCCCAATCCCTATCCGACTTAGAGGCACTTCGGGTCGGCCTCCCTGGCCAGATTTTCCCCCTCCTCAGCCCCGGTTCTCAAATTTTTTTCCAAGTCGGCCGATCTTCCGGATATTTTCAGAGCGCCGCCCCCGGAGCCTCCGGAGCCTCGGCAGCAGGCCGTCGCCCGCGACACGCCGCACCTTCTCCCACGTACGAACGGCATCCAAGACCCGCCTTCGGAGGGC
>NW_028233683.1:0-16628 GCF_054856555.1 Leptonotus elevatus
TGCTTTGCCTACACTTCCCCTCAGTAACAGGAGGAGAATCTGTCTCTCTTCACCTTCAACTGAGAAAATGTTGTGTTCTTGTATTCCCCATCTCCGAGCTGCTTAAAGGAGTGTTCCTTTAGTTTTGCTAGATAGCTAGTTGTGCTGGACTAGAATTGCTCAACTTAGCATTGCAAATCATGCAGTTAGGACGCCGACTCAATCACTCAACTCGATATTTATAGAACACGGCTGTGGCCAAGCAACATAGCGTGATCATCTGCAGCCAATAATGGACAAGCGGTGTGTATCATCATCACAAATCATTTGAGTCAGATGTGTGTCTTGACCTCCGCCAAACCCCTTCAATGTAGGGCTGGGCAATAAATCGAATTAATTTGATTAATCGTCATTTAGAAAATTTAATCGTTGAAAATTTGCTAAATCGTGAAATCAAATGTTGTCTTCTGGAGTATTAACAGCTGTTGTTCTTATGTTCTGTTACATCCAGATGTTATTGTGATTTTGCTAACTATGAATGTTAAGTTTATGTTAAAACTGATTTAGAGTCGGTATACATTATTGTTGTCTGAACATTTTGCACAGGAATTATTTTTGAATAAATGAAACCTTTAAATAAACATGTGTTGGGTTTATTAGATTAAAATCGATTAAAATCGTAATCGTCCTGAATGACTGAAAAAAAATCGAGACTTTATTTTTAGGCCACATCGCCCACTTCATTCAAACTCAGGTTAAAAGCCACTGGTCTATATAATAATTTTAATGATGACTTATCATTACTTCTACATACTTTTGCCACTTATGACAATAATGATGTATGCTACTATCATGGACAGACAATAACAAAATGACTCGTATACATTGACGACGCACATAGAAAGTATCTAAGTAGAGTTCTGGGGCTCCAACAATAGTGTGCTATATGGCTGCAAGTAGACACAGGACAGGTTAGTAATCCTTCCCTATATGTACTTCAGCAAATGTCATCACAATTACCCTACAAATCATATGAGAAACCACCCACCCTTCCCCAACTCCTCTTCTTATTTCTCCGCTGGTGTTATCCTAAGCCCATTAAAAATACGCTCATTGGCTGTTGCCATGGGGACACTGATGTGGCTGTCTCTGTAAGCTGAGTTACACTGACCCAGTCTTGGCTGAGGGAGACGCATTGCAGCATTTCTGCAAGAGGGAGGGATGGCTTATGCTGCATGACAGTACGCACGCAGCATCACATACTATCGGAACTGAGCACAAGCAGGAGTATCACATAAATGCAGTCACGTCTAATGCCAGCTATATTTAGCTTGAAATATTTGGCTGCTTCTTTCCACTGATTTGATTTGAAAAAACCTTCATCAAAATGGTCGTTAAGAGAAATATTGTACAGTACTAATCTCTGAAAAACAATGAGCAGCCATTGTTCAACAGGACAGGGGAGTAAACAAACTGTGATCAAATTTGTATTTGTAGATCAATTATTCTCTGTGGTGTACTGAAAATCTCAGTTTGCACAGCTGTTAATCAAATTGGGAGAGGCTGAAAATCACCATTAAAACAGCACAGGCACATAATAACTAGAGATTGGCAATTAAACAAAATTTTGCTGGTCCGTTTTGAGGATGACATTGAGTTTACAATTCATCTTGAGGCATCATCAGACAAAGTTTGGTTCTTTAATTGTTACTCCTTGTGATATTTTCTTGTTTAATTGAGGTCTTATTATTGTGTGTCAAATAAAATATCATTCACCATTTGGTGTGGCCTGTGATATGTGCTGTTATTGATAATTTATCATGGATGTTGTATCTCAAATGCATTTGCCCCCCTTTTCGTCAATTAATATTGTACATGAGCTTTCAGGGTTTGCTTTAAATGTATTTATTTTGGTATTGGTGTCATCTGTAGCTTGGTCCCTCATTGGAGAATTGTAGTTTACTTTATTACACAATACTTAGTGACCTTTAAAAAAAAAAAAAATCTTGCACTCGACAAATACTCCGTATATAAAAGCCTCAAACTAATACGGAGCGGTACTAAAACTATTCAAACAAAACGAATAATAATCAAAAAATTTAAATAAAGAATAAAAAAAAAAGACTAACAAATTTACTCTAAAGACTAATTAATGTAACTAAACTTCAAAAACAAAAAGTCTAAACGAAAATCCAGTGTGTAACCCTGGTACACAATAACATCCACCTTTTTAACATATGGTGATGATGCAACATTAGTCTTTACTCCACTCATTACATAACGTTCCAGAACAGTGCTGTAAACTTGTCACATAATTTGAAACTGTCACAACTGAGCCGGTATCTAGCCAATACCAATGTCAATAAAACTGCAATATTTGTGATTGGTGTTAAAAGCCACATTGGGACCAATTCAGTTCATCTCACCGCCCTAATCTGGCTGGTGTTTCCCAACCAGGATGTACAGTTGGTTTTCCACTTCAACATAGTCCCTTGACCACATAAGTCAGAGTGAGACTGCTACCAAACGATAAAGGAGTAGAATGAAGTCTCCTGCATTTACCATGTGATTGATGGACCAAGTTCATGTTAGTTGGCATGTTTATTTTTGTCATTTGTAGCTGTGTATTCTCAAATATTACAATGACATGGATGAGGTTTGAGGTTTGAGCAACTAGTCAAATTATGTCAGCAAATTGAAAAATGAAAAACTCAGTAAAGATTTGTGTTTACAAATTTCAGCACAAGTTGTAACATGCACTCCTCCCCAATTTGGTTTGCTTCCGAACCCTGTTGGGCACGCCTCTGTGTGGAATTGATTGAAGTATAATTCAAAGCTTTGAAAACCAAAGTTTCAATTAATCTTTCATTGTCTTTGACAAGTACACTTTCAACGGGGTTATACACCACTGTAAATGTCAAACTTGGAAACAACTTTACTGATGCACAACCATCAGAAGATGACATCATTGTCCCATTTTATACAAAATAAACACAGTTTGAGAGTCCATGGGAGTAATGGCTGCATTTTATGCAACCTATTTTTTTTAACTGTCAATTATGAAAGAACGGGACAAGGCACACAGGAGAGAGTCTATTCATTTGTCAGATTCTGTTTATATATAATTATTGAACATAATATCGTATGGGTATTGAACATTTTGGAATATTCTAAAATGGCTGGCATTGAATAACTTACGGTAAAAAAATTACATACAGACTCATTTTCTGTTTTGGTCGACACGGTCAGCACATCCAACTCACAGTTGAGAGAGCTTGTGGGTTTGAATCCGAGCTCTGGCCTTACTGTGTGGAGTTTGCATGTTCCCCTTCTGCCAACATGGCTTTTTTTAGGGTACTCAGTTTCCTCCCACATTCCAAAAACATGCGTGCAGGTTAATTGAACACTAAATTGTGCCTAAATTTAATTATAGACCATATATTTTAGATTTTATTAGACTATGTGTGTATATTCAATACCCTGCAAGCCGTCCCCCAAAAATATCAGCTCGGAACAAAAAGTGCCAAGATTACTATCACATCAATGCTGTCGTAAAGCTCAGCTACATTTGCCAAATGCCATGAAGGCTGAGAAGCCTATAAAACGCCTCTCAGCCCTCCAATTCTAATTATTAGCAAGAATAATCTCTTGTACAGCCTCTTCTTTGCCAACACTCTTCTTACCGTCATCATGGAAACAAAAACACTTTAATCATCTGGCTCAAAACCACACACTATTAATGGATTGTGAGAAGGTTTGTCTCATTAGCAATAAGGGAATACAATGAAACGATGACAACAAATATTATTTGGTGTCAGACTGAATGAATGGTACCTTTCGCCTACATGGGGAGATAAAGTGGTCAATGCGAGTTCGATGCAATCTAATATTCTTTATTGCTTTTCTTATCATAATTAACTGGATCTGGTAGAAGCAGGCCTACTGGATTTATGAGATGAGGCTCAAAAGAATGGTTCCGCTTATTTCTGCTAGTGATGATGTTACTAACATCATCACTAGCAGAATCATCACTGTTCTTAAAAAAAAAAAACAGGACTAGATTTTACACAAAATATACAAATATTCTGTTATCGTTTTTTTTTTTTTTTCAAATATTAAAATGTTGTCCGTCAAACGTAAATATTCTGATAATATTCAAAAATATACAAATAGTGGTCCTGTGCACTTGCTTCAGTCTTGAGGCCTCACAAACACCATAAAAGCAGAGATTGCATTTTGTAAAATACGACGGCGTATTAGGGCCACATGTAAATATATATATATATATGTTTAGAGGGCGGGGGCAATATTCCGAGAATAAAACTCACAAATTTGCCACTTTATAAAGTGGCAAATTTGCAAGTTTATAAAATGGCAAATTTGCGAGAAAAAAAAATCTAAAACTTATGAGAAATACTCGTAGCGCACTACTCGACTGTTTGTGCCAATACTTTTTGGTTGGGTTTCCAAATAAGGAGATAGTAATTGCTTTAGCATAGATTAACCATATCATGTTAAGCATTCGCTCTTTGGACCGTTGTGTACGGCCACTGGCCAGCGACAAAGACGCCTCGCTTTGCGAAGGTCCACACACGGACGATCAAGCATTTAAGTTAATTTGTTAAAATGTATATTTGCTTGTACATTTATGTTTCCAGAATTATTATTTACACATTCATACATTTAGGTATGTTTATACAAGTATCTAAATTGATGTGTCGAATCTGCTGCTCTCCGTCATTCACTTGCATTTACCTATGGTATGCTAGCATCTGATTGGATAGCTGTATGGGGATCAGGAATTGTTGTTGCTCTGGCTGCGGTGAATGACGAGTAGTTTAAATTTAAGAATGAATCAGTCTCCATCCTGCCTTTTCATTTTATAAACACTGTCCCATTAACCACCAACGAATCCTCACATGATTAGACTATAGCTAGGCTATGTGTATTTCTCGTAAGTTTCTGCCGTTCTTCTATCACCACTTTATAAACTCGCAAATTTGCGAGAAAAAAACTCGTAAATTTGCGAATTTAAAAAGTGGCAAATTTGCGAGTTTTTTTCTCTGAATATTGCCAATATATATTGTGGCCCTAATACGCTGTCATAGTTAAGAAATGGTCAATTCTGGTAAAAAGAAAAAAATCTTTCCTTTTCCTGCTCAGTTTGCTCAGAAAAATCTACAGTAAACTAACAGACATATTTTCAGCAATAACCTGTACCAAAGTGGCTCCATGAATCTTGCTGCACCTTTTCATCTACATATCACTTGCCATCGAGCCAAAACCTGCTAAGTCAAAACATTTGGGAAATTGCCTATATTTTCAAAAATCTATACCTTTGGTCAGTCCACACGTCTGGGTGTAATTTTTACGAATTATTGACCAATCTAAAGTGTTGAAAAAGGCTTGCACTCTTTGATGATGCAATGTAAATGGTTGCGCAAACTTGCCGTTTTGGGGGTCACCTGGAAAGTGAGGATTCTGAAGATACAAGGTTTCGGCCCAATGCCAGTGATAAGTAGTTTTTTTCCAGCTCATTTGACTTCAGTGGGAGTGAACAATTTTGCAATACATATTTAGCGTCGCAAAAATTCCAGGATTTTGGTAAACTTGATTGTAAACATACAGGTAAACCTGCATTAAATCACTGACTAATCATGGCTCCTCACTGTGAAAATATTAATTATGGTGTTGTATTAGACTAGCTGTTTTGGCATTATTGTTTCCTCTATTACTTTCAGAGGTGGGTAGTGTAGCCAAAATTTGTACTCAAGCAAAAATAGCGTTACTTCAAAATAATATTACTCAAGTAAAAGTAAAAAGTAGTCATCAAAAAACTCACCCAAGTACAAGTAAAAAAGAATTTGCTGGAAAGAATACTAAAATACTGAGTAACTGCTTGAACATGAAGTGGGATTTATTTTAAAAAACAAGGTCTTCAGACAGACAAAAACATAACATTATGTGTAGATGCTGGCCTCTTCAAATCATAAAATAATATATATATATATATATATATATATAACTTTTTGAGCTCGAACAACAGTGCAAGCAGACAAGTTAGCCCAAGCATGCACAAATAGTGGTGTAACTCGCTCGGCGCTGCCTCCCAGTATAATCACCATTGGTGGCAGTTTCTTAAAGCAAAAGCACCAAGACGTCATCTTGCAATTGACTCTTTCGGGTTCTCATCATGCCTGCCAGTCCGAAACCAGGTCCACATTTCCTGATATACACAATGTGTCCACGGAAATGCCTCCCACACAGTCAAGCTTACCGAAGTCGTACAACAACATTTACAGATTTTGGAACTGCACACAAAAGGTGCATCTCATTATAAGGCGCGCCGTCGATTAAAAAAAAAAAAAGGAAGACTTTTAGGTGCGCCTTATGGCCATAAAAATACGGTAAATGTAATGTATGAAATGGAGGTAACGACTCTAGTGTAGCCCAATATAGCAGAGTAAGAGTAGTGTTTTTTCTTCACACATCTACTCAAGTAAAAGTAAAAAGTATTATGTGGTAAAACTACACTTAGAAGTATTTTTTTTTTACAAAGGTTACTCAAGTAAATGTAATGGAGTATTTTTTTATATTGCCACCATGAGTTAAAGGTGGGTTAACAGAAGTGACAAGTGATTATGTGATCAATCCCACACACTTGTCGAATAAATTACCGTCGCTGCGTTCAATCCCCCTTCCCACTCTTGGGAATTTGCATGCTGCAAGAACCAAGACAAGAGCAGGCAAAATTCTCTTGGACCCTTCACATCCAGGTCACCACCTCTTCCAACTCTTTCCCTCAGGTAGGCGCTATCGAGCTATGCACAGAAAAAACCCAGCAGAGATTCCACTAGCTTTTTCCCCCTTGCCATTAACTTAAACAGCTGACTCACATCCCTGTGCGACAATATTGCAATATTGTAGCTTCATCTCTCCACATATTTGTATAACTGCTGACTGTTGATGAATATTCCACACCTAAGGACACTTCAAGTGCTCAAGGACTTGCCACATAATTACTACAGCTCTAATGGGACATTTACATTACGTAAAGACTCTGTACTTATATGTCACGGCCTAAATATTATTTTTGTGTTATTGTACTTGTTCTGCAATACTTGAGTGTCTCATACTACCTTTTGTTTTTGTACATACTTGGGGAATACAGATGATTGTGATTCTGAGTATCTTATCATTGCGAACAATTCTGTCAAACAGATGATTATACAAATATGTTCTTGTTTCAGTGAATCTCTCAAATGAAAGTGAAGCAGAAGAAACATTTCCCTCTACCTGAAAAATGTAAGCGAGATGTCTAAGAGTGTGTGGGTGTTTAAAGGAATCAATCAAACGCTAAAGAAGCCTACACATTCGTGCTTGTGGAGCATGATGCCGAGTGCTTTGCAGCCTCCATCCTCTGAGCTGGCAGCAGCACATCCACGGCCCACATAATCCCAAACCGCAGCCTCACATGCTGAAATGTCACCTGTTCTCAGCTATTTAGTTGTGAATCTCCAAGACTACATTTCCTATAGACTACTGACTGTCACAGTGCAAGGTGATGCCTTGACAGACAATCTATTGTAAATACACAACAGAAACACAGTAACACATAACAGGTTCAGCATTTCCACTGAAAAAACATCAGATGAGAGCCACTGACTCATACAACTGCATAAAGTAAGTCACAACTGATCTGTTACATTTTTGAGTGTAAAGCGTATACTAAGAAAAAAGAGGGAGGTTTGAGTTAAAAGGGAAAGCAACATTAACATAACTTGGGGGCCTCTTTTAACAATTTGATTATATTTGATTTAATTATAACTTCAATCATAACTATTTCTGTGTCCAGAAGGGAAGATATATGTGAATATATTACCTAGAAGTATGGCATTGTGATTTGTAGGCTGCAATTCTACCTCATAGTAGTGTGGTACTGCGCAGCTTGAAGCAACTCGGTTTGGAGCGTTTTTCCAATAATTCAAAATTGTACTATGGGAAAGTGCAGCATTAAAAGTACACTAAACGCATCAATCAAGAGACTGAGGAACATGGACTATAATAAAGCTAAGCCACAGTTAGCGAGTAAGCTAACGTTATCATTTGTGTTTTATTTTGGACATGTGTGGGTAAGCGAACGTTAACATGTGTTTATTTTTAGTCATGATGTGTTGTATCGGCATGAATCCCAGCTAACCAGCTATTGCTAAAAAAAAAAGGGTTACTAATGCATTAAATGCATCAGTCGAGAGACTGAGGAACATGGACTACATGCTATGCTAAGCCACAGAAAATAGGTAAGCTAACAATATCATGTGTGTTTAAGTTTGGTCATAAGTAGGCTAATGTTAGCATGTGTGTTTATTTTTAGTCATGATGTGCAGTAACGGGATGAATCCCAGCCAACCAGCTAATGCTAATAAAAAAGGGTTACTAGTGAGCAAACCATGGAGGTACCATGCAGTGAAAAATTGGCATTTGCTACAGTATGTGGGATGCCCTGCAGTTATTTGGTGACGTGTCCAGGGTGTACCCTGTCTCATGCCAAATCATCTGGAATAGACTCCAGATGCCCTACAGAGATGAGGGGAACCGTCAAGTCCTTTAAGCAGAGAGCCTCACTCTAGTTGACAAGCTTACAATATCATCTGATCCAAACCCATAATATTCTTCGAAGAACGGTATAGGAATTTGTTTGTCATCTGTCAGCTGCCTGTTCGATCCACAGAGAGAACGACCAATCGCGGCTCACGGTACTACCATGCTCAATAATAGTTGAAGTCTAATTTCACAGAATGTGTGATCTTTCTTCTTCTTTATTGGCAGATTTTTGCTTGTTTTCCTTGGACCAACACATAAATTAACCCAGACAGTGGACACATAGCATTGCACACATGCAACATTGTACCTCAAGGTGATATATGAATCCGCAATGCATTTGCAAGCATGTATGTTGTAAAATGTACAAGTCCTTCTCCTTCAACACATGTTACCGTGATGTCTTGGTGATTTGTACCTGCTGCTTTCACTTGACTGGCATATGAAAAGTGAAGATGTGTTTTGGCGAACACTGAGGAGAGCATTATTACAGCCGTTATGAACATCTGACTGACTGACATATAGCAACTGCGGTATTGGTTATAATCTAGACTATTACTTTCACTATCTATTGAAAATAAATTGATACAGTATAGGCTACAGTGGGAAAAGTCAAAAGCAAAATACGATTTTCTGGAAACGTGCCTTAAAAGTTACATAAAATGTTCCAAACAGGTGTTTGATGAGCATTTGTCAACTTTCTCAGTCTTTTGTTGCCACCTGTCCCAGCATTTTTTGAATGTGTTGCAGCCATAAAATTCTAAGTTCATGATGCTGCTATGCCATCCTACGCTAACCAGCAGGCTAAGAGCCCAGGGTACTAACTCACAGGCTAACGCTACGCTTATGGCTCTTGAGGAGTGAGGTCTGATTAACGTACTTTTGAACCGCACGAGGTGGCATACGTTACACATACATACTTTAAAACCCCGAGTAACACCCTTGGGTTACCTCTTTCATAACCCGAATTCTTGTTCATATAAACAGTAGGGGTGTTAAAAAAAAATTTATTCGGCAATATATCGCGATGTTACAGTACGCAATTCTCGTATCGATTCAATATGCGGCCGAATCGATGTTTAAACATCAATTTTTTATGGAAATAATCAACAAAACGTCTTACTCAGGGTTAGGGTTCACACTTTAAGCATGGAAGAATGTTATATTAATGGAACATTAAGCCTTAATATTTTATTTTAATGCTGTTCAAACATGAAACAGATTGCAACCTGTTTGTCAAATACAGTGGCTCACAGTATTAACCCAGTATTTTGCAAATTGGTGGCGGCCATGGCTCAGGGTGAAGAGACGGTCATTCAGTAACCAGAAGGTTGGCTGTTTGATCCCCGTTCTCCCCAAGTCATGTGTTGTTGTGTCCTTGGGCAAGGCACTTCACACACATTGCCTTCAGTGCTACTCACACTGGTGTATGGAAGGTGCCAATGTTTGGTGGTAGTTGGAGGGGCCGTAGGTGCACACTGGCAGCCACACTTCCGTCAGCCTATCCCAGGGCAGCTGTGGCTACTTAAGTAGCTTATCGCCACCACATTATGAATATGTGAGTGCATGAACAATTTATCCATTCCTTTTAAAGCGTCTTTGAGTGTCTACAAAAATGCTATATAAATCCGATGCATTATTATTATTATAAAGTTGAGGTTTTTTTTATCGCAATAATCGATTTATAGATTCGTATCAGGATTAATCGGTATCGAATCGAATTGTGACCTTTGAATTGTACGGATACGGATCTAATCGCCAGGTACGAGGCAATTCACACGCCTAATAACAGCAATTGGAATAACTTGTTTGAACAGGGCATTGGTTTGCATTGTGCGTATGATCTAGTCTTCTTCTTCGTCTTCTTTCATTCTTCTTCGCTTATTTGTATTTGCAAGGAATCTTGGTCTTTGTAGTACAGGAATGACTTGTGCAGTGCCGTCCCACTTGCTAAATGAACCTCGCTTGAATACATTGATTTCACCATGGCGTTTCGACGCTTTTTTCTATCTCCAATTTCTCCAACAGAGGTAAACAAACGTGACGACGCAGCAAAGAACCACACTTTTGGAGCGAGGAGGAAACCAACTACTTTATTCAGTTTGGTGCGTGACATAAATATGTTTTTTATTGAATGTAGAAAGCTAAAAATGGAAATTATTTGTATTTGCGTAATTTGTCTAATCTATTTGCGTTGTCCATGCACTGCGCTTACGAACAGAGTATTCCAATCGAGCACAATGACCATGTATACTGGAGTAACTGTCCGCCACACATGTAAACGGGTTATCTCAAATGTTTCATAAACCATAATTCTGACCTTAATCCGAATATTGGCCTCATGTTAACGAAGTCACAGTTGCTCAGGCATCAGGTAACGACCAATCACAGCTCACCTGTTATCGAAGTTTGTTACTTTGGTCATGTGATGTTCGCAAGCTGAGCCATGATGGGTCATTACCTGAGCAACTGTGATGTCAT
This sequence comes from Leptonotus elevatus, assembly GCF_054856555.1. Classification (NCBI taxonomy): domain Eukaryota; kingdom Metazoa; phylum Chordata; class Actinopteri; order Syngnathiformes; family Syngnathidae; genus Leptonotus; species Leptonotus elevatus. The sequence continues at coordinate 11,062 of NW_028233683.1, forward strand.
TCGCAGTCAAGTGGCAGATGAATATAACAACTGGTGGATTTTGCTGCTTAATTCATATTTTACAAATGCAATATTAATCAGAATGCCGTATTTAGACTAGTGGGGGCGTATAGAACATATTGTAAAGAACATTTTTGACTTTTTTAACATTGTCCATTAAAATAGGTTTTTCTTGTGATTTTAAATCTCTAGTACCATGACAGTCAAACGTTTTCTTTTTTTACTTTTTTGCATCAACATCTTATGTCTTACTGTACATCAACACTGTCTGAAAGTGTCCTCCATTTCATCCCCAGTGCTTTGAAAGAAAGTAAAAAAATATTTCAAGTAATTCTTTTGCATGTACAATATTTATTGTCATTGTATGTGTCCATTCATAAGGAAATGTCATTTTTATATTAAAAGTACATACAGATGGGGATCTGATATTACAACTTGCATCAGAACTGTTCGCTAGAAATTCTAATGAGTTTTCCTTAAGATGACCATTATTAATGACCAAAAACCTATTCCATAATGTTTATTTTTATCATAAATGTTTTCCAAAAACACAGTCAAGGAATACTCTCTTCACTAACCTCATTTATAAATTGGTCACAATAACCGGCATACAGTATCTATCGATGATGTAATACATCTTAATCCATTGTCAAAACCAATTTGATTGGCATATTTACTGTATTAATATAATATTTTACTTAGTGAAATTATGTTGAGATGACGTCACTATTATGGTTACCTAAAAACGTTGGTCTCAGAAACAAGATATTACACAATAAAATGCAGCCCCACCCCACTCGCCTTACATGTTTCTGGATTAAAACATCACCAGTTCAGCTTTCTATTTTGGGGACTTTTTGTCTAGCCTGTTGCATAATTTCAGGGTCATTTGAAGAGTGAAGTTAAAGCACATCGCAGCACTGATTTGACACTGATGACTAATGTTGTGGCTTGCCCATCAGGGACTCATCAGACTCACTATCTCAGATATTGCATTCCGGTCAGAAGATGTTGCTTTAACTATAAATTAGGTCACCCAAATTTACTGAACTGAAATGATAGTAGCAGTTAGTAGTGCATGGTAACACACAACGTGGGCCAATGGCCATCTGATTGCACTACAGGTACACTATGTATAATAATATGGTTAAACACCTGAATTAGTTTACAATTACAATTACAATTACAAACTATCACATTATTTCTAAATACTACGTTGTCAAGGTGCCTAGCTGTGTCTTTTTTCAAAGCATAGCAATTATCATTGGAATGGCGTGTGATTGTTTCTGCAGGCAGTGAAATGGCCGGCAGTGTCATCATCCATCATATTACTTAATACTTACTTGACCACACCACGGCTTCCTTAAGCGAGCCTCGATAGTACAGTCAGATTCCTCCAGAGTGACACCAATCTGCATACACCGACAGTGACCGACAGTGACCGACGTGCTGTTTGAAAATGAACCTTCGAACGACTGCTGCGTCGAATCATTCGCCCATTCGTCAAAACCCCGAGCCAAAAGTGTCCAAGCATCCAAGATTGGCAGCCGAAAAGAAGCCGTGGGGTGGCTTACCGTCCTTGGTTCGGCTGCGGGGATGGAGCACAGGGAGGGGCAGTGATGCTGCTGGGCTGCAGAGGAGATGAAGGCACGACCGGCCTGCTTGGCTCAGCGCTGATAATGCTACATTCATGGACAGCTCGGAAACCCCACTTCCCACAGCTTTGTGTGAGGTTGTATTATGATTAGAGCTGTCAAACGATTACATTTTTTAATCAGATTAATTACATCTTAGAATTTTGATTAATCGCTTAATAAAAAAGCATTTTGCCCCGCCATATTTGAAGAGCACCGGTAATGTGTTAATTCTTTTGACATTTAATGTTATGAAGACGTCGTCAACATTTTTGATCCACTGCATATGCTCATCCTCCTCTTTTTCTAATCAGTGAATTACTTGCATAATTTAAAATGGAGAAAAAATGACCCCAATATTTTGACATGAATTATGTAATTATGCATGTAATTATGTTTATTGCTCAAACACAACCTGTGCTACCTTAAGCGTAGCCATCCGCTGTCACGCTAAAGGATAATCTATGGTCAAAATTAATAGTGTGATTAATCTGCATTAATTCAGGATTAATGCGATAATTTTTGGCGATTAATTAATCAATCAGTTAACACTTTGACAGCACTAATTATGATCCTCATAATAATTGTCACATCAAATTATGAATTGTTCATAGCATGCCTGACATTAATAAATGTATGAATAAATCAATGTTTCAGAGAAAAAGAAAAGTGTTTATTTATTTGCCACATTGCAAGTAGGCTACAGCGGTCCCGAAAAGTACACGTTCATTCGTCCTGCGACCAAGCACGTACCTGAATGTACTCATTAAATGACATTAATCTGTTACAGCCCTCAAAAACACAATTTTTAAAATTGTTTTTAAAACTTTAAAATAATACTGTTGCCTATCGTTGCACTATATATACATAAGAACATAGCTAATAAAGTGAATGCATTTTTTTTTTTTTTTATTCTAGCCACACACACACACACCTATAGTATTGTGTGTTGATGTGTGCCTTTAAAGAGCGTGGCCTAATACGTCAAAAGCTCTGACTCCAGCTCCAGTTGGCTATTTATCAGGCATTTATTGGTAGTTGAATGTGAGTATCTTCTCCATGCTCCTCAAGTGTTTTCATTTGTATTTGTATTTGTGTCTGACAGTTTGTCAAGCAGGAGCATATCTAAAGCACACTGTAACTACAATTTTGGCTTGCAGCATAAGGCAAAAAAATAAAAAATAAAATCGTAATTTGGGGACTCATAGGTCAAGGTAAAACTTACTTGTTTTTTAGATGCGGATCTTCTGCCTGCAATTAAACCCCCTACTCACCTTCATGACCCTTTCAAGACCAACAGCACGTATATGGGTGGAGCCTGTGCAAATGTGGTGTTATTGGAACCATTTTCCTTAATTTAATATACTCCACTAAATCTAAAATCTGTGAGTCAAATTTGGCCTGGGACAGTCCACTAACTTTGTAACACCTGTACAAAAGAATTGCTTTATTTATTTATTTGTGTGTTTTGCATTATGTTGTCATACTTTTTAAATTGCTGACAATTGTCAAAAAATGGTCAAATTTGACCTGGGCAATATAGAAGAGCTGAGTATTGAGATTTAAAGCTCTTCATGGCCTGAATAAATTTTTATTCAGGCAGTAAAATTGGGTGGTACATGGTAGACCAAAATAGTGCTTGCGTGCATATTTCCACTTGATTCATCAGTGTGACGCATTCAGATTGTCTGTTATGTGAAGGGAACTTTTCAAGCAGCTGTGAGTCAAACAGCTGCTGGTGGAAGTGGGACAGAAATAAACTAAAACCAGCGCAACACAGACTCAAGCTTCAAATATTACAAATTATTATTAATTAGCCATCCATTTTCTATACCATTTGTTCTCATTGGGGTTGTGCGTGAGCCGGAGCCTATCCCAGCTGACTTTAATTAAGCTAAAATGCATGATTTTAGAATGTGGGAGAACGCCAGACTACCCAGAGAGAAGCCACGCTAGCGTTTACTAACTCCACACAGGAGGGCTTGACGGATTCAAACCCAGAAGCACTTGACTCTGAGGTTTATGCGCTAACCAATATTCCACCCGTGACTCTAAGAATGAAAGCACATTTTACAAGATGGCATCAAAACATGTGAGTCAATTGTATGTGTCATTCTTATCTCTCATCATGATTCAACAGATTTTAGATTAAATTATTATTATTATTTTTTTTTTAACCTAAATGGGTAGGAGGAACTGCGGGTGAAATTCAAAACTCGGTATGGATAATTAATATACTGTAGGTGCTCTTGGTTTGGATGCAGGGCTTTTTACCACTACACTAAAGTTTGCCAGCATGGCAGTAACTCTGAGAGAAGACACTGAAATTCAAATGTGTCACTGTTAGAGACAGCACTCATGCAGCATCATCTCAAGTAACTCTAAATGTCAGACAGCTGCGTTGTCCGGCTACATGGCTTGCTGCACCCTTCTGTCCAATCACGAATAGCTCTTTCAGCTCAAGCATGTTATGTGTATGTTTAAATGGAATTGAGCAAGTTAAGTGTTATTTTATCACTATTTGTGGCATTAGTGGGAAGGGCGCAGGTACTGTTTTTTTCCAATTGTGTTTATAAACAAGACTTGTGATCTTTATGGCATTATTTTGGGAGTATTTTTTGTGTATGTAGTATATGACTGACTATATGTTGGCTTTATTGTACAGTACTGGACTGCACTTAACATTAAAAGTGTGAGGTGCGAAAAATGCAATGTGACTGACAACAGAGAGCACGGCTGGATTCAGATGGCCGTGAAGAAAAACCTTGACTACAACCCATGAGAAGGCTGGATGCAGATAAACCTCATCTGAGAGGACAGGGATGAAAGCATGGAAGCACCCTCAAATACACAGAAGAACAGCTTGCATGGAAAGAAGGGATAGCACACCTCGACATACTGAGGCATACCTCGGCTATGAGACCTCAATGCACTGACAAAAGTGTCACTCAGAAACTCCAGCTAGGGCAAGGCACAATTCTATGTGACAGAATACAGGCCTAAATAAGAGTGTCTGGACAAATTCAGATAGGCACATACTGTAGCAACTGCAGAGAAGATGAACACATTACCACATTATCATCATAAGGAACATAGTAACTGCATAAAACTTGGCAAGCTAAGGGTGGCTAATATGGCTAAAACATCCCCATCATCATTATCATCATCATCATCATCATCATCATCATCATCATCGTCATTGTCATCGTCATCGTCATCGTCATCGTAATCACCATCACCAGCATTATCATCACCACATTATCATCATAAGGGACATAGTACTTTTATAAAACTCAGCAAGCTAAGAGTGGCTAATTTGGCTCAAACATCCTCATCATCATCATCATCGTCATCATTATCATCACCACATTATCATCATAAGGGACATAGTAATTTTATAAAACTCAGCAAGCTAAGAGTGGCTAATTTGGCTAAAACATCATCATCATCATCATCACCATAACAAACAGTAACTTTATAAAACTTGGCTAGCTAAGAGTGGCTAATTTGGCTAAAACATCATCATCATCATCATCATCATCATCATCATCATCATCATCATCATCACCACCACCACATTATCACCATAAGGGACATAGTAACTTCATAAAACTTGGCAAGCTAAGAGTGGCTAATTAGGCTAAAACATCATCATCACCACCACACTATCACCATAAGGGACATAGTAACTTCATAAAACTTGGTAAGCTAAGAGTGGCTAATATGGCTAAAACATCCTCATCAACGTCACTTTATCATCATAAGGGACATAGTAACTTTATAGAACTTGGCAAGCTAAGAATGGCTAATTAGGCTAAAACATCATCATCATTATCAGCATCATTGTCATCACATAATCAAAGGGACATAGTAACTGCATAAAACTTGGCAAGCTAAGAGTGGCTACCCATTGATGTGGTGTGATGTGATGTT